>NC_089840.1:25624398-25924398 GCF_035609145.1 Eleutherodactylus coqui | reverse complement strand
CGCTCTTAAAAAATGTTACATTCTATTGTCAGATCTCTCGAATGTGTACCTAGGAAACTCATTCCCAAATTACCCGTGTAACAATACTGAATGGTCAAGTGGGGTCTCCTCACATTTTTATACCTAGAAATATGTAAATTGCTCCGAAGAATGTCTTTTCATTCTTACCCGACAGTGAAGGTAGAATAAAACAACGGCGTGACTTTTATGTATCGCATTTACACAAGCAGAAAAAAAACTGAGGTTAAGGAATTCCGTTCAAGGATGAAGAATGTGAAAACAAAGCTTCGAGCTCGCCTGTCTATAACGCAAGTGCGAACATAGGAAGATGTAATTAAAGAAGTAAAAAGTTCAATATCAGAAAACTATGTATGGATTTTTTACTCTTCTAGAAGTGAAGTCTCAGCACTATTGAAGAAAACGATGAAAAATACAGTTATTACGTGGGAGGAAATAATAAAGGAAAGGATAAAAATGAAAGAGTGGAAGACTAACAATTATAATAATGTGACTCCTTCCACCAAAAAAAAAAAAAAGAGGGGCATACCTGTCTCAACCCATAGATGCCATTATCTATCCTGCTTGACACCGATGCTTCTTGTGTGATCCTCACATACAATGTATTTTATATACATTGAACAATGAGTTCTTGCATGCCCAAATTTTGTTGGCCCTATTTGCTCTAAAAAAGTCTGGGTGCGATACATGCATGCTCTTCATAAGGCTAGATGCACAATATGATTGGACTCTACATTTCACATACATACATACATACATACATACATATATCTCAATGCTCCTGACATATACATTGAATGGCTACTTTATTAGCCAATCAATGGTGGAGCTCACTTGTATGGAGATTAGACTCAACAGCCGTGCAGCATAATATAATGTGACAAGGTTTCCGTGGATCAGTTTCAGGCCTTATTCACACAACTGTATAAATGCAGCTATTATAACTGCATTCAAAAATCGCAACCATGTGGAGCTTGGATTCCAATGTATTCATTCACATGAATGAATTACGCCAAGAAAACTAGGATTTTGTACGCTGCGTCAAAAGATATGTCTTGATTTTTCACGCTGTGTCAAAACATAGGTCTTGACCTATCTTTTGCCACAAAACCCTGGGAGCTCTCATAGACTCCTATGGGAGCTGAAAAAATTAGAGAGGAAGGGAAAATAGAAGATTTCTGGCTCTATTTAAACATTAAAAGTCATTACTAGTCATTACGAGAATTTCTGGGCTGCAGCGCTATTAGGGAATCCCTCGAAGAACCCCTCTAGCCCAGCCCCCTTTCTCTCCCCTCTATGGGGGAATTTTCCTGCGGCAGGTAGAGAAGGGTTTCCTTGCAGGGTAGTTTAAGTGCTAAAATGCATAATGACAGTCAGTGTAATTACATCCTGCAGAGGAACCCTTCTCTCCCTGTTACAGGGGAACCCCTCATTCTCCATTTGCTGGCCAGACCACATAATCTCCCATAGGATTCTTTGGACACTGCTGCGCATCACGCACAAAAGATAGGTGTGGGAACCCCTCTCTCCCCGCTATGGGGGAATTCCTTCTCTCCTGCAGAGTAACCCTGAGATCTGCACTGCTGGAGAATTATTTCTTCTCTGCTGCAGGGGAACCATGGCATCTGCCCTGCTGGGGATATCCTTCCAGCCCCTGCTGAGATGAAAGCAAGCCCTGCAGAGAAGGGGGTTCCCTCCGGGCTTTCCTTCATCTCTCTCTCCTCCTGGAGCTGCAGTACTTTTTTGCTAAGGGCTTTTCCCCACGAGCGCATATCGTCCGTCCATTTTCACAGCCGGCCAATATGCGCTGTGATCTGATGCATTGGATTCCAATGCATCAGAACACATGGTCGTATTTGTGAGACGTAAAAACGCCTCAGGTGGGGGAAACGGGCGATAGCCTGGTGAGCTTGGCACATTTGCATAGGCCATCTAAACGGGCGCACAAACGTTTGATTTGTGCGCCCGTTCACCAGATTTTCCGCTCCCAATGTAGCGTATATCAGCCGGCCGTGAAAACGGCGCCCGATATGTGCTTGTGGGAATAAAGCCTCAAACACGCAGTTCTCATGGGCAATTTCACTGCTCGGGACTTTAGAGGGGGAAATCAGACATTTACGTGCTAGCTGCCATTGTTTTGCGCAGCCAGTTTCTGCGTGATTTTGCAGCCTGTGTGAATGAGCCCTTAGTTGCTGCTGCACAAAACCCGGCAAACTTCAGCAGTCACAAAGTGGTAAAGCCTATTCAATAGTCAGCAATTAAATGACTTCTTTGTTTTAAAGCACAATTGACCTTCTGGACCTTATGTAACTTTACTTAATTTCGTTCTAAGTATGTCGAACAAGACAATCCCGGCAAGTTACCATTTGTCTATATGGCTTTCAAATGTAATCTTCTAAAACTAAAGTATGTCTTAGTAAGGCTATCTGAGGACAGAGTTAAGTAATTCTAAGTTATCAGGTTCAGTTAAATGCTTGCCAATTAAGCACTGCAACCTTGTTATCCGGGCTTGATTTTCAATTGTCTGTCTTCAAGGTTATCAGTCTCAATTCTATTTTTCTAATTTGAAGAACACGACGATGATATATCGTATAATGACTTCTGTGTTTGGGAACCAAAGGTTGAGGATAATTCTAGAGCTCTTGACTGGTTCAACAACCCGGTAATTCGCTGCCACTAGAAACTTTTCTGGAAACATCTCTCCTAATATTTTACCTTCAGCTTTATCTTTCCTGAAGACACCAAATGTCCTTTTCTTAAATTAATTATCATGGCCATCTGGAAAGATTGCTGTCAGAAGATTTCAGCTGTAGAATTAGAGATTCTGTCAGAAAAGGTGCAGTAATAAGAAAACAGGAAAATAAGGAAAGTAAACATGATCACAACCCATCTGATGTCTTTGGTGACTCTTCTATAGAATATTATCTATTTCATGGTCCTTCCTGCCAACCATCTTGTAAGATCAGGAATGGATTTCATATAACGGCTCTTTTACACGGCGTATTGGCCACCGTTTTCACGGCCAGATGATATACGCTACAATGTGAGGGGTAAAAGTTTGTTAATGGGTGTACAAATCTAACATTCAGAAGACATGCGCCCCGGCGCATATATGCCGAGGCTGCCATGTCATTGAGCCTTCCCCTCTCTCCTCCCCATCGGCTGATTGCAAAAGGAGGGGGTGGGATGGGGCAGAGATTAAGCATCACCCCATCCCGCCTCCTTACATTGCTGGCTGCGGACAAGGTATGGGGAGGGGGTGAGAGCTTAACTCCAACCCCATCCCGCCCCTTGTCCACAACCAGCAATGGGAAGAGGTGCGACTGGGCGGTGCTTAGCTTTGCCCCTGTCCTGCCGTCTCTCATTCAATCAGCTAGAGGGGAGCAGAGAAGAGGGAGGGAGTTTAGCAGTCTTGCTGCTAAACTCCCTCACGCCTCCCTTCTCCGGCGCTTTTACGTCACGGGAATACGGACATGTGATCCGATGCATTGGAATCCAATGCATCAGATCACAGCATATATTGGCCAACTGTGAAAATGGCAGGCCGATATACATTCAAGTGACAAAGCCCAGAGGCACAAGAGCTATAAAAATGAGTATTAGGGTTCTTTCACACGAGCCGTTTTCACAGCCGCCTGATATATGCTATGATCTGATGTATTGGATTCCAATGCATCAGATCATATGGCTGTACTCCAGTGGCGTAAAAGCGCATGCCCGGGCCAATATAGCGCCTGGCACTTTCACGCTGGGCCAAAAAGATAGTCCTCAAACTATCTTTTCGATTGGAATACGTCGGCCGCTGCGTGGGCTCCTATGGGCTATGACAGTGGCTGGAGAAGGGAGGTGGGAGGGAGTTTAGCAACGTGACTGCTAAACTCCCTCCCTCTTCTCTTCTCCTCTCTCCCCCCCTCGAGCTGTTTGCAAGGGTAGGGGGGTGGGGCAGAGCTAGGCTCTGCTGCATTCCGACCCCTCCCATTGCTGGCTGTGGACAAGGGGTGAAAGGGGGTGGGTGCTTAGCTCCAACCCTGTCTCACCCACTCCCATTGCAAGCAACCAGAGGAAAGGAGAGAGTAAGTGAGTCGGCAAGGGGAAGGGGAGGAGAAGCAATGGCATTGCGGCCTCAGCGTATATGCGCCGGGGCCCGTGCTGTATGAACAGGTGCACAATTGGTATGTTTGTGCGGCCATTCACATGTTTTTACGGAGTAGGCTGGTGCACATAAAAATGCCTACGGCCATGTGAAGGAGGTCTTACACTTGGGAAATATAAAAAGGGAATATTTTCCTAAGTCCAGTGTTGTTCAAAATTTTTACAAATGATCTGGAGAAGTGAATTGATGGGAAACTGATCAAATTTGCAGATGACACAAAGCTAGGAGGGATAGCTAACACTAGGGAAGAGAGAGACCATTCAAAAAATGTGAAAAAGGCTTGGGTATACTAATAGATCACAGACTGCACATGAGTAAACAATGTGACGCAGAAGCAAAAAAGGAAAACACAATTCTGGGATGCATTAAGAGAAGCATAGAGAAATTCTGTGAGGTAATTATACCCCTCCACTTAACCTTAGGGCTTGTTCACACAAGTGTGCTTTTTATAGCTGGCCAATATACGCTACGATCTGATGCATTGGATTCCAAAGCATCAGATCACATTGCCATATTCCCATGGCGTGAAAGCGCCCAGCCGGGCCAATATAGCGCTGATCGCTTTCACTCTGCCCTGCAAAGGTTGGCCTATCTTTTAGGTCGGAATACGTCGGCCGCTGTATGGGCTCCTATGGGGGCCAATGATAGCGGCTGGAGAAGGGAGTTTAGCAGTGTGACTGCTAAACCTCCTCCCTCTTCTCAACTCCCCTCCCATTGCTGGCTGCGGACAAGAGGTGGGGAGGGGGCTGGGGCTTAGCTCCAACCCCATCCCACCCTCTCCCATTGCACACAGCCAGACTGGAGGAGATAGAAGGTAAGCCGGCAAGGGGGAGGGAGGGGAGGCCCAACAGCATTCCAGGCTCGGCATGTATGCGCCGGGGCCAGTGCCGTATGAATGGAACGTTAGATTTGTGCGCCCGTTTATGCGTTTTTACTATGCCGGCGGATGCATGTAAAAACGCCTATGGCCGTGTGAATGGCCCTGAGACTGATTGGCTGAGATACACAGCTCCCAGCCAACCAATCACTCCAGTGTTGGAGTAAACTGAGCATGCACCAGCATGACGATCACATCATCTGGTTAGCTGGTCTGAAAAAAAAAATGCAAAGACAAAGCCAGGCATAAAAAATGCAATTTTTTAAAAACGGACCCTAATTAAATGGGGTTGTCCAAGGTGAAAAAATTCTGACTTCTTCCTTCCAAACACAGCACCACCTTATTGATGGGTTGTGTCTGGTATTGCAGCTCAGCCCCCCTTGACTTCAATGGAGCTGAGCTGCAATACCACACACAACCTTATGGACAATGGTGGTGTATGTTTGGAAGAAAGCAACCATGTTTTCCTAATCCTGGAAACCCCTTTAACATTTAACACGTTGAACAGCTGATGTTGTCCACAGCACAGGGTCAGAAATGTGCATTCATACATAATATTACCGCAGCACATCATGGAATATATATATAACTATATTCAGTAATCCCCCGGCATACAGTAACACTCGGCACACACTGTAGACACAAATTTTATGCTGTTTTCTATTATTTCCCTAACAATCTGTTTTCGCCGTTGCACTCGCCATTCACATTCGCAGACTTGCTTGCTGGTTGGCATGGCTGGAGAAATGATTGTTCACAAAACTGTCTTGACAGGTGTTGTGCGGCTCATTCAGTCTGACCTCGTGGCCTTACATGTACAGCGCTAAGGGCCTGTTGTTAGAGATGATTTTCTCTTAGCTGGGCTGACATCTGGGTTTTTTACATTAGCAGACCAGGGGTCTAACAAAGCCGGTCTATGAAGTGGCGCGGCATGCTCTATGGGGCTGCTTCGCTAGTAGGAAAGAGTGAAGACATAATTATTATCTTCTCCAAAGCCCATGTTGGTGGCCAAGTCGAGATCAGCGCTGTTCATCTGTACTCCACACGGAGCACATGCTTGCCCTTGCTTGCTCTTTTGCCCACCATGATGCTATAAGATTATATACATGCTAACTCTCACACTGGGTCTAATTGATACTCAGAGCTGTAATATTTCACTAGCTTCCACCCAGCTCAGCAACCTACTGCATTACCAGTCTACGTTATAGGATGGTAATGATCGCTAAAACTGTAAATGCATAATGGGAAAAAAAAATTGCTAAAGGCATTTAGAGATGAGAATTTAATAGCATTAATGGGTTAAGAAAAAAATCCCAAAAATACAGTGGGGTTTATAACTGCTGTAAATCAGGTTTAATTGGTTGGAAATGAATGGGGATTACCCCAAAATTTACTTTTATCACCTATGGCAGCTATAGGATAGAATGGGGGTTCCATGTTCTCTTTCTTGATCACTATACTCAGTGCCATCGTAATGCATGGGTCTGATAGGCACTTGCCCAGGGGCCCCACAAGCATAGGCGCCCCATACTAATCTATGTATGTTAACATTTCAGAGCACTTTGTATCATGTATGATAATGTTGTGTGGCGGGATATGAACTTTTCCCCAATCCGTCTATGCCCTGTGAAGGCTTTAATTTTGTCACTTTCTGTTTCAAATTACCCATAATTCCTTGCATACATTACCCATAATTCTTATTGTAAATTTTCCCTAATTTCTATAATAAAAAGAGAGATTTCCCGACGAATGGATATGTGGATCATCTTGTGAAGTGTAGGACATCGTTTCGTTACTTTGTAGTGTAAAGTAGCCTGGCACTAAGAAGAAAGAGACGTCTACAGTGCAAGAGGAAAATGGACCCTAGAGACTTAGGCTGGGTTCACACAGGGCGGATTTGCCGGGGAAATTCTGTGCGGAATTTCGCCACGGCAAATCCACATGCGGCCGCTAATCCCGGGATTAGCCAGCCATGTGGATGAGATTTCTCAGAAATCTCGTCCCACAGGACGGCAAATCCGCTGCGGCTAAGCCAACAGAAGCCGATTTGCCGACCGCAGCATGTCCAGCTTGTGTTTTCCGCTGCGGCCACGCTCTCCTCTATAAGAGCGCCGGCTGTAGCGGGAGAGCAAGCGGGCAGGCTTCTTCAAAACCACGGCGGGTTTTGAAGCAGTGGTTTTCCCGGCGGAAATCTCGCGGTTTTTCGCTGCGGCCAAACCGCGGGATTTCTGTTGGGAATCCGCCCCGTTAGAACCCAGCCTTAGACTTCCGGTTCTCTGGTCTAGGTCATCGTTTCTAACTCGCTCATCCTCCCAAGTTTTCTTGACGTAGTCCCGTACCTGCCACATAGCCATATAATATATATTTCAAGATGAATAACCCTTTAAGCAGACGTGAAATGTAACATCTTGAGTGGAGCACAGAAGAGGACGAGAGCTGCGTTACATTTTATTCATGTGCATAGTTGTCGTAGGGGCCCAGTACACTGCTTTGCCCATAATGCTGTTAAGACGGCAATGACTACACTCCCCTTCACAGTCAGGAGCAACCTGAGTGGAGCTGTGGCTGAGCGATGAGGCGTGATGCTGCTCCATTTATTTCATTAGAAGTTGCAGAAAAGAGTGGAGCCAACCAGTGGTGTAAATGGGGCCTAAATTTTATTCAGAGGTCGTAAGAATAGCTAGAGCTCAAAAGCTGATATGGAAGTCGCCAACCAGATGGACATCAATAAGTGAGCATGAGTA
This sequence comes from Eleutherodactylus coqui, assembly GCF_035609145.1. Classification (NCBI taxonomy): domain Eukaryota; kingdom Metazoa; phylum Chordata; class Amphibia; order Anura; family Eleutherodactylidae; genus Eleutherodactylus; species Eleutherodactylus coqui. The sequence continues at coordinate 25,916,606 of NC_089840.1, read as the reverse complement.
AGTACAGGGAGGATGAGCAATAAACTGGTATATAGGTGCAACCTCCCAGTGAAGAGCTTTAGGACACAAAGAAGTGAAAACTAACTTTTCTTTTATTTAAGCTGGTGTTAGTAAGCAATAAATTGCACTTCTGGGCACAAGACCTCTTCTTCAGCTAAGCTGGGGGTATATACAGAAGTGACCAAAGTGGAAACATGCTGTACTAAAAAGTATGACAACAACTTAAATAAAAGAGAAGTTGGACTTCACTCCTTCTTATCCTAAAGTTCTTATCCAGAAGGGTGCACCTTTTTTTGCTCATCCTCCTGAGTGATTTATTTCATTGGGACTACCGGAGATAGCTGAGGGATTGAACATAGCTTATCTCCCATAGTTCTATTGAAACGAATGGTGCAACACTAGACATGATCAGCCGCTGCTCCATTCAAGCTCCTCCTTACTGCAGGGGAGTGGTGAGTAGGAAAGGGGGACACGAGATTATTGCCTTTGCAATGAGTGTGGTTATCAGATGTGAGACCTGCACAATTCTAAGAACAGGTTTCCCATGTCCTCTTCTCTTCCCCACTGCTTCCCCCTACCCTCGCAGTGAGAAGAAGCTTGAATGGAACAGCAGCCAATCATGGGCACTATTGATCCATTCATTTCAATGATATTACTGGAAATAGCTGACCACCTGAACTTGTCCGTCTCCAGCAGTCCTGTATAAATTAGTGGATCAGCAGTGGACATGCTCACCACACATGATCTCCATTCAAGCTTCTCCTCACTAAAGAAGTACATTGAGGAAGAGCTTTTGGGGATTGTGGGTGCCTCAGCAGTTAAACTCCAACCAATCAGACTTTCCTTCTATGGACAGGTGGTGAAAGATAATTCTGGTACAATCACTTTAAAGTGACACTGGTTTTGGGACAAAATTCTGTCCTCGGACCAGAGGGTGGATGGGCTATCTTACCTGCACTTGGTCTTCTCCTCCATCCCTCCTTTGCACCAGTTCTGGTATTGTTTTCAGGCAGCCAAGTGTAAGGCTACCTAGGCACCTGTTCTGTGTTTAGCCATATCGGCTCACATGATCAGTGTTCACCAATCAGAGAACAGACCGTAGTCTAATTAGAAAATGGTGATGGCCATTTTGCTTGCCTGAAAACAATACTAGAACCTATTATCCTACTTTTCTGCAATTATTAACTGGGTACAATTTTGCCTACTTTACTCTACTCAGATTTGATAAGGGACATTTGTTTCAAAATAAGATTTATTACCCCCAAGAGATGGTGCCTTCTTCTTCAGTGCCCCGGGTTCACTCCAGTAAGCGCTCCCCAAACTCTTAACTCTCCTCTGAGTAATTGCTCTAGCCATTCCCTGATTGGATGCCAGAGCAATCACTCAAGACTAGAGGGGAGGAGCTGAGAAGTGCTCAGTGACCTGAACAAGAGAAGAATGCATCTTGGGTACTTGTGAGTGTGGCAGCGGGTGAATAAAACTTAGATTTCTTGGTCATACAACCTGCAAAACCATCAACAGAGGTATGTGTACACGGCTCTACAAGCAGGATGTGACAGGTTCTTTTTCAATTCCTCTGCCCATTTTGATACTTTGCATTGATTTTGTCTTTTTATGATCCCTTTTGCTACCTTGTATGTTTTACATTTTTGTCTGGATGATATGCTTGGAACCCTTATATGTTTTTTTTTGCCTTTTTTGCTTGAAATAAGCTACTGCATATTGTTAGATATTGGGTGTGAGCCTATATATCCTTGCACCCTGAAATCCACTGTACAACAACTGCTAATTGCTATAGGATACAGCTAACATTTTTGCACCATTTTCTAGTGTACATGCTTTCAATAACATTCCATTATCGTCCTTTGAAAAGGAATACATAAAAATTACATCCAGTCATAAAGTGTTCATAGAGGCGCTAAAATGTATAGATTAGCACAATTCATGGTTAATTGAACTCAGGCGAAATTTGAATGGAAATTCAGAAGCAAATCTCGGCATATTTAATGGTAGAAGTAGAATCCGGAAGAAAATGTACGCTTTATTTATCTGTAAAGTGGAAAATTAATCGTTTTTACATCAATGTTCTAGGGAAAATGAGATTTGCTCTGAATGGGGTGACCAAAGCTGCTTGACAGCCACTGTAAGCAGCGGGCACTAGTTCATTGGCACGTTTTATGTACTGTGGCTGAGTTGGACAGGGCGAGTGGTGGTGCAGCTGGTTGCAAACTGAGGACCACAAGAGACAAAGGAAATATTCATAAAATATTCAAAAATTACGTTGTAAGAGCAATAAAAAGTTTCTGAACATGTTGGAAAAGTAATTTTTCAAATTTCCTTGGGTGCATAGAACATTATGCAAATTGCGAACAGAACAGTTTGTATTCTAATGTCATATATCACAGACCAGGCAGGAAAAATATCTCATACTGATAACAGAAATCACAAAACGCTGCCATAGCCGCAGGGTAGGATGGATCCAGAGTGCGAAGTTATATCATAACCCTATCACTCCAGGCATGGTTACATACATAAGATAATGGCTTGATACAGTTATTTGAAGCTACATTGCTATAAATCAAACTAGGAACAAGTAACTTAATATTTCTTGAGCAAGGTGGATGGGGGGGTGAGGTGAATGAAAAGCTGAAGAAAGAGATCTGAACCTTGGAGCATTAAAGATACTATTGATGACTGTCCTCATGATTGATTCCTTATTAGTTGATCAGCAGGGTCCCTTGCTTGGGATCTGAATGTGACTGAGCTGCAATACCGGACGTGGACACTATACAATGTCAGCACTTGGGCGAGCACCGCAATCACTTCAATCAGCTGATTGGTGGGGATCCTGAGCAGCAGACCCCTGCGGATAAACTATTGATGACCTATTCTGAGGCTAGATTATCAATATTGTAGGGCAAGAAAACCCCTTTAAAGATCATGGACCCATTCCAAGTACTCACTATAGTCATGATGTACTTGTCTTGGGTAATTAAACGATATTTAAGGAACAATAATTAGGGTGCTTACAGACGTGGCAAAAAACGCTACAGGCAAATCTGAACCAAATCCATATGTCTTAGCAAATCCACTGCAAATCTGCATCAAAAGTTGCATTTTCCCCATGCAGAATTTTCTGCCACATCTGAAAGCCTCTTGCATAGTTTGCAAGTCCAGTTCTTCAACTTTTTAGTAGTGGTGTAACCATTTGGCAGTCATATACAGTCCTGGTGTCACAGGAGGCCCAAAAGCCACATAAGAAAAGACTAGTATTGCAAATGGCACATGGTAGAACGCTGTCCCTGTTATAGATTTTGCAGTAGCAAGATCTGCCAAATAGTAAGACATTTTCATAATGATGGTTAAATCAATGCAAAATGTATCTGCCCTTTCATGAATGAATGAGGCAATTAAATTGTAACAGCCAACCTTGTGGTTACATGCGGCATTGCAAGCAAAAAGCAACCCTGTTGGGGTGTTTTCAATTTAATAGAGTGGTCCATCACTCTGAACTTCTTTAACTTTCCAGACTCGAGAACAGCTATAAAAAGCTTCGCTCACATTTGGGGGACCCAGCGTACCTACGAATTATAGAGACAGTCCATTGATTTGCAACAGAAACCATATACGAGAATGATGAAATAAGAGTGTAATCATATTGTGCGGTTTGGACCAGTTCGGAAAAAAACGTGCATTTTTGCTATGGTTTTGGGCAAGAAAATTGCAAAAGTAGCAAAACCACAAGCATCATTTTTCCAATGTGCTTTTTACTGCACCCTAATGCCTCCACAGTGCCCTGTATTAGAAGGTAGCAATATGGAACTTTTTAACAAGTTTTATAACATGACTTGGGATGCAAGTAAAACTGGAACACCCCTGTACATTCAGCTATAGTGCTCTGAGTGATTGGGTAATGCGAGGTCATCATTGTGAGTCCAGGGGGTAATATTTCTCCTTGTGGAGGGCACCAGGGGAGAGAATGCTACAAGGATGTAGGGATTCTTACAGGTCATTCACTCCCTGATAAAATGCTGTTTTTGGATAATCACTCATAGGGTAGCTACCTTCAATAGTTGGCACTGTAGTGGACATATTCCATCACTTGTATGCATAGATTTTTCCCAAGGAGCATTGCATGGCTTATTAAACTCCCTACAGACTTCTAATTCTCTCCACAAGCAGAAACATTACTTCCCAGTAATCATATTGATGGCCTCGCACCAGAACCCTACTGTGTAATGACCGCAAAGACCCCAAAACAGCTGCAAGTACAAGGGTGTTCTGGTTTGGCTTAAATCCTTAATCATGTTGCAAGGCCTATCAAAAGGTTGGATAATGACTCATAGGGCTACCTTCTAATAGGTGGTACTGTGGAGGATTACTCCATAACGTATTTACAGATCTTAGCATTGAATTGCCTGTAAGACTCTTAAAACCCTTGTGATGCTCTCCACAAGGAGAAACAATACTCCCCTGGACTTAATGGACATGATGTAACATTATGTGTTTTATATATAACTTTTACTTTCCCGGTGTTAGGTTGTGCTGCTGGGACCTGTTGTTCTATGGGTTTCCAGGAGCACACCTTCCCAGGTGTGGTATAATTGTGCAGGCTGGATGTGGATTTCTCCAGCCAGCAAATCTCCACTGGTCTGCTGCATATATATACCATCCCCTCTGCAAGAGGATGCTGATATCCCTTTACTCTAGGGTTTTCGGTTTCTTGCATGCCTGTAATGTGTTGTGTATGTATAGGTGTGAACAGTGTCATGTTCAGTGTCTGTGCGGGTGGCCGGACATCAGGTGTGAACTGGCATGCTCAGTGTATATGTGTGTGAACACTGGTTGTTCTGTGGGTCTGTGCAGGTGGCCAGACATGTGGTATGAACAGTCCTGTTTTGTGTTACATGCTATCCATTGTGTGTTGATGGGAACTGTGTCCTGTCCTGCTTTGGTTCGTTTTCCACCCTGGGCAGTTAGGTCCGTAGGTTTCAGCGTGGGGCCGTCCTTTTTGGAACAATCGCCATGCTTGCAGGCAGGTTTCTTGTGCATGTTGTATAATCAGAGTAGGGACCCATGAAACAACGAAGACCTGTGATGTAGGCTTGCGGGCTTAAGTGTCTTGGCCAAGACATTGACTAATACCTCATACACTCTATAGTTATTTCATCTGGCTATGCATGCAGGTATGCTTGGTTCATGTTTTGAGCATTTGTCAGTCATGCTTCATGCCTGTCTATGAGTTCCGTTTGCAGTTCAGCGGTTCATGAAAAGAAAGAGACGTGAAAGCCAGTAAAAAAGCTTATAAGCGCAGGTAGCGGAATCTAAGAGCCGATACACAGGAATGGTGGTGGGGCCACAGCTGCAAAGCTATATAGATGGCCTACTGACATGAGGGCATAACAGGTCCTCTTTAAGACATTTCAACTTGTTCAATGTGAACGGATTTGAAGATAAATATTAATAAATATGCATTTAATGCATTATAATACTGTATATTCCCATATACATTTTTCATATTCCCCCTCTCACCTCCTCATAGTGAACTACAGCCGACATTACTTCCTTCTACCTGAGACACTTTTTTATTTATTACATATACAGCAAATTGAAGCTGTTTGTTCTGCGTTTTAGAGGCAAAGGCAATCAGTTTGAGTCTAAAGAATGTCTTATAATTAGATTATAGATCATTTGCCAGGTTTCTCTTTGAAAATACTGCCAATATATGGCTATTAGTTCTCTTTGTGAAATGCTTTTTCTGTTGATAAAACAGAATAAAAAGTGCATCGTCTATGCACTATTTACATTTTTATGGTATGCCATATGGTAGATGAGTCACGTCAGGCTTGTAGACCCAAAAAGGAAATTGACGTCTACAATTCTAATGCAACATAGTGGAATGAAGATCGTATATAGGTATCCACCATAAAGGGTTAATGAGAGACTTCATTAAATATAACAAAGTAGAGACTCTCATCTAGTAGCATGTTGGACCTCTTTTTACCTTAACTGCAAAAATTTGCTATGGCTTCCATCCACAGGCACTAGAGGAACCAGGGTATGCCCAGAAAATATTCCCCAAACCATTACTCCACTTCTACCGGCCTGAAAGGAATAGGTCATCAATTCATGCTGGTTGTGCCAAATTCTGATTATCAGCATAGTGCAACAGAAATTTGACCAGTTGATGTTTTTGTGCTGTTCGGTGATACAATTTTTTGCTCTTTTGTCTACCAGTCTCGTTTTTCTGTTTCTCTTAGACACAATGGCACTGGAACTGGATGTCTGCTGTAATAGCCCATCCATGCTAAGGAGTTGTACCTTCAAACACATTAGTTGGAACCCCAGTGTTATATTGGACAGTGCAAGACCAGTTGCTTAGAACAATTCTTCACATCCTTCTCTGATTCCTTTCGTCAATGAGGTGTTTCTGTCCACAGGATCCCTCTTCTCTGCATATATTTCCTCAATCACACCATACTTGGTATGCTCTCCATACCAATACACATCAAGGTTGGCAGTGAAATCCTGGAACCAGCTAGTCTAGCACTAATGACCAGGCCTCATTGGAAGTCACATAGATCACAGGTCTAATCTCCATATAGGGAAGCTCCAATCGTGAAAGGGGCAGGTCTCTAATAAGTTGGCCAATCAGTCTTTTTGTAGAAGCTTGTGTCAGTTGAAATGATGGATAACATGGGTCCTTTGAGTGGCAACCCCCCTCCCACCACAAAAAGGTTAAAAAAAAGATGAAATATTATGTTTTTGTCATGGCCTTTGCTGCAAGCGGTCTCTAATAACTCTCCAGCTGTTGCAAGACTACAACTCCAGTTGCAGATGCTCAGGACATGTTTAGCGCTTTGCAAAAGCTGTGGAGCTACAGGTTGAAGAGATTTGGAGATTATTGTTCTAGTCTCTCACCGTATGTTTAGAGGTCAATGTAGTTGTAGCTAGTGGCTAAATTGATGGCGGCTGGTAAATGTGAGAATTTTCCATTTTTTTCAGCGATGTGTTCATTAAAAAGAGTTTATAAATCTGAACAATTATGGGAAATATGTTTTCATTTTTAATAGTCCTTTTGGTCCGCGTCACGCAATTAGCTGTTAACAGGTTTGAGAATTATGTTTGTAGCTGGAAAGCATTGAGTAACATAATTATTCAGTACTTTCAATAATTGCACGGCGGTCTACGAGAGCATCGCAGCATATTTCTCCCTTAAATTAGGAAGAAAAGTAAATACAAGTTCTCAGGTTGACATCTTGTGTGAAGACTAGAACTGGGAGCTCTCATGACAGAGTTTTGAAAAGTTTTGTAAAAATATTTGGTTTGGTTCATATTAGTTCAAACCAAACCAGGACTTTACCAGTACTCACACAATTGGTGTGTAATACTGTCTAAGAGTTGTAAAGGCCCTGTATAACAGAAGAAGAAAAAGAAAGTAGAAAAAAGAAAGAAAGAAGAAAGAAAAGGAAGATAGAGGAATGAGGAAGGAAGAAGAAGAGATAGAAGAAGAAGCCGTTTTAGTGAGTCCAACAACGTGATGTTTTAGTTCATGCCAAACCAGACGTTTACCAAAGTTCGACCCAAAACAGGGTACAGCAGTCTTGACTAGTTGTTGCCAAGCTGACCCTATGTACTACCAGACACTTTCTCTCCTTTTGGGCAATTTAGTGCCAGCAGTTGAGTAAGGAGTTAAGCAAATTGCAGCTGAATACAATGCTGTTGCACTAAGTAACATGTCCGAATGCACAACTCACCGTTCCTTAGCACCAAAGGCTATGAGTGCAGAAGACCAGCGCTATTACAGAGAAATAGAAAGGCGAGACTCCAGTGGGCAAAAGAGCACAATACTTGTATCACTAAGTAGTGCAAAGCATCTCCTGGTTAGAGATGAGTGAGCAAACTCGCTAAGGACAATTGCTCAATCGAGCATTGTCCTTAGCGAGTATCTCCCTGCTCGGCAGAGAAGGTTCGGCTGCCGACGCGGGTGACAGGTGAGTTGCGGCCATGAGCAGGGGGGAGTGGGGGGGAGAGAGAGATCTCCCCTCCGTTCCTTCCCGCTCTCCCCTGCCGCTCCCCGCCCGCCACCGGCAGCCGAATCTTTGCTCCCAAGCGGGCAAGTACTCGCTAAGGGCAATGCTCGAACATATGCCCTTAGCGAGTATGCTCGCTCATCTCTACTCCTGGTCAAATGAACCCAGATTTCTGTCGCCCCATGCTGATGGGAGGTCAGAACCTGGCGCAAGCAGCATGAATCAATGGCCTCTACTTGCCAGGTTGGTGGAGGTGCAGCAATGGTGTAGGGAATGTTTTCTTGGCACATCCTAGGTTTTCTGATACCTGTGAATGGATGCCATTATAAATTGCTGTGGTTATGAAGGCCAAGGAGGTCGAATGTGTTACTAGATGTGCTTCTCTAAAGTAACAGCCATTGCGTTTATATTGTAACTATATCAATAACCACAAGGGTCAGGTAAAAGTGCCAAAATAATAGACCATCAATATGAAGTCTGTATTTACTGTCCATTACTACACTAATGGTGAAAAAGTAAATTCCACCATAAATCAAAAATAAAAATGTGGAGGACAAAAGAAGTTTGCATTATGGTAAGGATACTGTTGGGTTTAACATATGTATGGCTGACAACATTTTGAGGTCCATAGCCTACTTTAGCCATAGAGCTGAGTGTATGTTTATGGCTTTTATTCACAGCTCTCCGTACACTGGCGATCGTAAAGACAAAGCTAATGTATGTGTATGGTAGTTACCTGAATGATGTACATATTGTGCATAGATTTGCAGCAAGTGGGTAAAGTGAGATGTAGCCTAAAAAATAACCTAAAATATAAAATTAACTAGTTAATGTTTTTTATGTATAGATGGTCCTTTAGCTATAGTTAGAGTTCTTAGCTGTGTTGTATCCATCCTCCAACAATCTGCTACAACACCCCCTCCCTCAATTCTGGCAGAACATATGGACCCCACTAAAGAAAGGGCAAAAGACGAAGATCAAGCCTGACACAAGGAGGAATTAAAGGGGTTGTCCCGCGCCGAAACGTTTTTTTTTTTTTTCAATAGGCCCCCCGTTCGTCGCGAGACAAACCCAATGCATGTGTTTAAAAAAAAAAACGTTTAGTACTTACCCAAATCCCCGCGCTGCGGCGACTTCTTCCTTACCTTAGCAAGATGGCCGCCGGGATCTTTACCCACGATGCACCGCGGGTCTTCTCCCATGGTGCACCGTGGGCTCTGTGCGGTCCATTGCCGATTCCAGCCTCCTGATTGGCTGGAATCGGCACACGTGACGGGGCGGAGCTACGAGGATCAGCTCTCCGGCACGAGCGGCCCCATTCACCAGGGAGAAGACAGGACTGCGCAAGCGCGTCTAATTGGGCGATTAGACGCTGAAATTAGACGGCACCATGGAGACGAGGACGCCAGCGCAGGGAACAGGTAAGTGAATAACTTCTGTATGGCTCATAATTAATGCACGATGTATATTACAAAGTGCATTAATATGGCCATACAGAAGTGTATAACCCCACTTGCTTTCGCGGGACAACCCCTTTAAGCAGATGGATTAAGTGGTCATAAAGATATCAGATGGAAAAGGCCTGATATGGAATGAAGATGTAATCTCACAGATAATAGCGCACATATAGATGAATTATCTCAATACCAAGTTATGTTTACTTTAATTAAGCATTATTAATTTCATTGATTTGTCCCATTATTGTAAACCCAGATTATAATAGTGCTAATTAATGTGTAGGCTATAGTCACCCAATGGCTGGGGTTCGGTGTGCATATTATGGATTCAGGACACGATGGAACCAATGGAATTATCAAAAACATACTAAGTTTATTAAAGAATGCAGAAGTGAAATGAAGGTCTTTTACACATGGGCGTAAGTACAAAAAAACCACACAATGTTGCGAGACATTTTGCGCAGTGAACCATCGCACGCATATCTGCCCATTTTACTGTATTTTTTTGTGCTGCCAGGGAGCTTTCACACCCGCGCCACGATTTAAAAGGCCATGCAGCCTTAAGTAGCCTCTGATGTGTTGATTTCCCCACAAAATTGCGCAGTTCTGTATTAGGTACAGATTTGCCTACCCCCGTAGACTCCTATTATGCGCATCAAAGTAGAGCAGGCTGCTTTTTTCTTTCATGCGTAAAAGTAAAAGTGAGCCCGTTGAAAACAATGGGTTCTATTCTCTGCATATTGCGCCAGCAGATTTTGCGCAAACATGCTCATGTGAAGAAGCCCTAACACTGGTAAAAGGGTAAATAATAAGCAATTTGACTTTCACTTTACGATGGTCTAATACCGTCCGCACTAACTTAGTTTTATGGATAATATACAATCAAGCAGTGAATGAACAATGGTATTTGGAACATAGTATTAATGATCCTTTGCAAAGTGTTATACTATAACACTGTATTTGTGTATGGTATACTGGCTTGGCTTTCAATTCCCAGTCATTGTTACAAGGCTTGTATAAAGAGACTAACATTGACTTGCAGGAATGCTGTCTTTCAATAGGTGGCGCTGCAGATGTATTGTTCCATTTCCCTTATCTGCATATTACCCAGAGGAGCATGAATGGTCTTATAAGTCTTCTCATTCACTCACCTTCTAGGTGCTCTCCCTAAGGAGAAAAGATGGTGTTTTTGACCCACATCAAAGGCCTCTAACTAGCCAAGCAAGAAACCTACTACACACTGATGAGGGGCAAACACCTCGAAACAACTGTCTGTGTATGGATTCTGGCTTGGCTTTCAATTCCCAGTCATTGTTACCAACATCTCCCTGCTGCTGTTTAACTGAAGGGCTGGATGGTGATTGACAGTTCAGCCAGCTAATCACTAACCTTATTAGAGTTGTTTAGCTACAGTAAGTAACTGGCTGGGTTGATTGGCAGTTTAGTCAGCTAGGCTACTGTTTTCTGATGAAATATCAACTGGCTCCTCCTTGCTGAGGGTGACAGTCATACTTTTATTATTCTGGCCCTGTCAGGACTCTCAACACACCTGTCTGTTGTCAGTCTTGTTCTCTCTGCATTCCTGCCTGTTGTCAGTCTTGTTCTCGCTGCATTCCTGTCTGTTGTCAGTCTTGTTCTCTCTGCATTCCTGTCTGTTGTCAGTCTTGTTCTCTCTGCATTCCTGCCTGTTGTCAGTCTTGTTCTCTCTGCATTCCTGTCTGTTGTCAGTCTTGTTCTCTCTGTATTCCTGTCTGTTGTCAGTTTTGCTCTCTCTGCATTCCTGTCTGTTGTCAGTCTTGTTCTCTCTGCATTCCTGTCTGTTGTCAGTCTTGTTCTCTCTGTATTCCTGTCTGTTGTCAGTTTTGCTCTCTCTGCATTCCTGTGTGTTGTCAGTCTTGTTCTCTTTGTATTCCTGTTTGTTGTCAGTCTTGCTCTCTCTGCATTCCTGCCTGTTGTCAGTCTTGCTCTCTCTGCATTCCTGCCTGTTGTCAGTCTTGCTCTCTCTGCATTCCTGTCTGTTGTCAGTCTTGTTCTCTTAGCTTATTTATCTGTTGTGAGATTATCAGTGTTCTATGTCCCGTTCATCTCTGACATTGGACCTTGCCTCGTACAAGTAGTGGGATCATCCTTTTTGAAACAGGTACTCTGCTTAGAGGCGGGTCCAGCCAGGGTGTTCCATTCAGATCTGTACCCCTGTGTTTTGTCAGCTCCTGCATCTAGCTACCATTAGTTTCCTGCATACATGCCTTTCCAGACTGCTCTGATCTCCTGCTCACCTTAGTTTTGTCAGCAGTCTCGGACAGACATGACAATAATATTACAGAACAACTATTCACAGGAATAGCCACCCTGTACTAATGAGATAGCATAAAGTCCATGAACAACTCTCCGTTCTGGGATGTGGAGGAAGGTCCTCAGCAGGGAACCCTGCTTTATGACGGTCTAACGCCTTTATAGGACATGTGAACAGGTGATGCTATATTAGTCCAACCTCTTTAAGAAAAGGATATTTTTTTGTTTGTGGATTTGTAGCATTTAGTGTTCCTTTTAATAAACAGTCAATTTGCCCTTTCCTTCCACCTACATGTATATCTACCGCTTATACATTGCATTAAGCATTCAGCAGCTACTTGTATCACATTATAATGACCTGTGTGAAATTATTTAGGCAGGTCATTCAGTATTGCCAAGGACAAGGTCTTTCTATGAATACATTTAAGTTAACTTACAGGCTGATATGACAGGGAGGAGTGGATGTGCCGCACTTCTATAAAGTCACAACTGCTTTAATTAACTTTATCCTGCTCAGTACTTAAGCAGGATAAATTAGTAAAACCATTATGCATTTTTGTATTGTAAATATTCCTGTGTCGTGTGTCATGCTTAATAGTTTTTAATGAGCCTAACAATATTAAATTTGACTGTTTTTCATACTCATAATTGACCAAGTTAACTCATTCTGTCCTGTACTTCAATGTATTTGCCCTGTGCATGTGTAAAATCCATGTGTTCTGTTGAAGGCTAGGTCTACATGGCAACTTTAGCTATGATACAAGATGTGTGGTCAAAGAAGTGGGTGGTTGCATGCTTAAAAGTGCCCCCTTTAAGGCTTTGTAAATTTTTTTTAGAATATGCCAGACCAGGTATGCTACCAAATATTGCACCTCTGAAGTATCTTGATTTTGGCTGAGCCATTGAGCATTGCCCCTTCACTTTCTGGAAACTCAGTTCAGCAGCTCAGGAGATATTTTAACACTAGAGATGAGCGAGCACCAAAATGCTCGAGTGCTCGTTACTCGAGTCGAACTTTCAGTGATGCTCGAGAGTTCATTTCGAGTAACGAACCCCATTGAAGTCAATGGGCGACTCGAGCATTTTTGTATATCGCCGATGCTCGCTAAGGTTTTCATTTGTGAAAATCTGGGAAATTCAAGAAAGTGATGGGAACGACACAGAAACGGATAGGGCAGGCGAGGGGCTACATGGTGGGCTGCATCTCAAGTTCACAGGTCCCACTATTAAGCCACAATAGTGGCAAGAGTGAGGCCCCCCCTCCCACACTGTCAGCATAAAGATCGTTCTCCTCTGTCACAGCTGTAACAGCTGTGGCGGAGAAGAACGATGTTAGCCCATTGAATTCAATGGAGTCGGCAATACAGCTGGCTCCATTGAAAGCAATGGGCTGCCGGCGATCGCAGGATGAATTGTCCGGAAGGGGTTAAATATATAAACCCTTCCCTGCAATTCATCCAGAAATGTGTAAAAATAAAAAATATATATATATACTTACCTGGTCCTGGCGGATGGAGCTCAGCGCGGCCAGCGGCAGTCCTCCTGAACTGCTCTGAACAGCTGTGAGTAGTATTCAGCAGCCGGGGATTTAAAATCCCCGCCTGCTGAATGAGCTGCCTCTAATTGGTCACAGCCTGACCAATCAGAGGCAGATTCCACTCACACACCCATTCATGAATTTATGAATGGGTGAGTGACTGCTGCCTCTCATCTGATTGGTCCCGCTGAGCCAATCAGAGAGCAGTTCAGGAGGACTGCCGCTGGCCGTGCTGAACTCCGTCTGCCGGGACCAGGTGAGTATATATATATATTTTTTATTTTTACACATTTCTGGATGAATTGCAGGGAAGGGCTTATATATTTAACCCCTTCCCGACAATTCATCCCGCGATCGCCGGCAGCCCATTGCTTTTAATGGAGCCAGCTGTATTGCTGGCTCCATTGAATTCAATGGGCTAACATCGTTCTGCCGGGACAAGGTGAGTATATATATATTTTTTTTTTTACACATTTCTGGATGAATTGCAGGGAAGGGCTTATATATTTAAGCCCTTCCCGACAATTCATCCCGCGCTCGCCGGCAGGCCATTGCTTTCAATGGAGCCGGCTGTATTGCCGGCTCCATTGAATTCAATGGTCAGTGCTCGTTTAATCGAGATGAGTACTGCGTGGTGCTCGTCTCGAGTAACGAGCATCTCGAGCAACCTAATACTCGAACGAGCATCAAGCTTGGACGAGTATGCTCGCTCATCTCTATTTAACACTTTACCACTCATGCTGAGGCTCTTGCATAACCTGACTCCTCCCCTGTCTCCTGCATATGCTGTATTACGAGAGCAGGAGACAGAGAGGAGTCAGGCTATGCAAGAGCTGCACTGTGTCCAGCAGCAGAGGGAATGATGATGTTTTGGTCGTGCTGCTGGCTGGAGTTTGCAGAGAGTGGGAGCATAGAAGGGACACTATTACTTAGAGAGGGACAGAAGGGCATTATTACTTTGTATGGGGCTCTATTACTCTTTGGAGGCACAGAGGGACCACTTTTACTTTGATAGGGGGACTATTACTTTCATGGGGGCACTCAGGGGGCTCTATTACTTTGTGAGACTATAGAGGGGCACAAAGAGGATAGTATTACTTTGTAAGGATAAAGATGGCCACTATTACTTTGTGTCAGCACAGAGGGGTCACCATTACCTTAAAGACATAGGTTTATAATTTTGAGAGGCACAAAGTAGGCATTATTACATTATTGTGAATAGAAAGTTGGAATTATTACAGTGTGCAAAAGAGGACAATATTTCTTAAAGAGGTACAGATGGGTATTATTACTTTAATGATGGCACTAAAAGGCCTCTTTTAGTTTGTGGAAACAGAACGGTAGCACTAATACTTTGAGGATCACAAATAGGCATTTTTACTTTCCGGGTACAGAGGGGGTACAAAGGGTCAATATTACTTTGCAGGGACACAGGGGGGCACTATTACTTTGTGCTGGCACAGAGCTGGCACTACTACTTTTTGAACATGGGTATATTATTTTAAGGTGCACAGAGTAGGCATTATTACCTTGTGGGGACACAAAGGGGATTTATTACTGTGTGGGGCAGAAAAGAGGGCATTAATACAATGAATCATTATTTCTGATGGTTGGAACTAAAAGTTGCTACATTATGGGGGAACTAGGGGTATTAAGAAGGTACTACTGCTGTGTATGCGAGCAGGTGGACAAAACATATGTTTTGGCACTTATGCCGCTAGTAGTTTAGGGTGAGACAGAATTCCAATCCCTGCCTGTAAAAAACTGTATACACATCTGGTTAGCAAATGATAACAGCTTAATAACCTTGTGGGGCTTAATATTGAGATTGAATAATCACATCACATAGACCCAGACAAGTAACGATTCAGCCTTGTTTAATGAGTAACATGTCATAATGTAAATGCTATTAAACATGACGATACACTTCTGTCTTATTAAATACAGCGGCTCCTGCTGACTGTCCCTCATGTTATTTAACTCTTGCCAAATGCTGATAGAGAAATCTTTTTTGCATGGAACAATTGACTAAGATAAATTGGCAGGTGGAGGATTCAGAACTGCGGGGGCAAACTATTAGGGATTATGTTAAAACTTTTGCATGCTGCATTAACCATCTTATACATCCAA
Source organism: Eleutherodactylus coqui (assembly GCF_035609145.1). Lineage (NCBI taxonomy): Eukaryota > Metazoa > Chordata > Amphibia > Anura > Eleutherodactylidae > Eleutherodactylus > Eleutherodactylus coqui. Next base: position 25,901,157 of record NC_089840.1, on the reverse strand, counting down.
GTCTGGCTTATGGCAACAATGGTAGAAAGCCAATTATGAAACAGTCTCTTTATCCTGTTGGACAAACCTGACACCAGTTCTGATCTCTGAAATTAGATTATAGCGATGAAAACAATGCGGCGAAGAATACATTGCTGAACTTTAGTTGGTTATGGGGTTTATTTTTTGCAATCAATGCAGATGGTTGATGTAAAAAGAAAACTCCTGTACCAGGCTGAGTATCCCTAAAGTTTAGAATATATTGAGGCAATATCTTAGAAAATCACAGGTTATGCCGGAAATGCCTATAGTATATGTGCTTTATAATCAGTGCCGTTCCTAGGTTAGATGGCACCCTGTCAGTACCCCACCATCTACTGTCATAAGAATATATATATTGCACTGATAGCCAGTATGACTGTATTGTCCTTGTGCAGAAAGAAGCAAGATACCAGCATACCCACATTAGAGCAAATCAATGAATAAACACTGTACCAGAACCAAGCTTAGTACATAAATACACCAGAACCGATTCAGTACATGGATACAATAGGAGAACCAAGCTCATAACATAGGTACAACACCAGAAATAAAATCAGTACATAAATATGGTACGGACAAACCGTAGATAGATAGATAGATAGATAGATAGATAGATAGATAGATAGATAGATAGATAGATAGATAGATAGATAGATATGGGATAGATAGATAGATAGTATATAGAGAGATAGATAGATAGATAGATAGATAGATAGATAGATAGATAGATAGATAGATAGATAGATATGAGATAGATAGATAGATAGATAGATAGATAGATAGATAGATAGATAGATATGATAGATAGATAGATATGAGATAGATAGATAGATAGATAGATAGATAGATAGATAGATAGATAGATATGAGATAGATAGATATGATAGATAGATATGAGATAGATAGATAGATAGATAGATAGATAGATAGATAGATAGATAGATAGATAGATATGAGATAGATAGATATGATAGATAGATATGAGATAGATAGATATGGGATAGATAGATAGATAGATAGATAGATAGATAGATAGATAGATAGATAGATAGATATTGGGGATATTGGGGTAAAATGCTGCCAGTTCTTCCTGTTTCCCTGGTTGGTAAAATGCCAGCTCATTCACAGAACCAAGGACGGCAATCCAGTCCTCTTTGTCTGAAATTAATTGTATCTGCTATACAACCACAATTGATTCCCCCCAAGGAGGACTAGATGGCTATCCCAGATCTCTCCGGTTCTGTGACTGGCTGGTATTTTATGTTTAATCTGTTTATTAAATTTTAAATATAATATACAAAGGTAAACAGAGGTAATATTTACACAGGTAATATTTGTAAGGCATGGCTTTGAATTCCACGGCAAGAGTTGTACCAAATAGTTTTTCGTAACTTTTTTCCAGCTTTTCTCATAGTCCTTCCAATACCATAATAGCATGTATAGGGTTCTCAGCCATTTCTTTGGTAACAGGCTGTAGAGTTAAGGCCCATTTACACTGAACGAATGTTGGGCAATCGATGCCCAACTCTTATCCCCACATATACTTACTCTCATGCTATTACAGGAGCGAGTATCGCTGGCTCACTCACAGAGCGGCCAGCAGGGGGGCGGGGAGGCTGGAGGAGAATTCACTCCTCGCTTTCCTCTGCCCCTCTTCATTCATTTAACAGCCGGTGAATACTGAATGGCTGCTGTTTGCGCTGGCCTTTACCTTTTATGCTATGAGTCTTTTTGTCGGAGCAAATTGCAAACTTCAATGAAGTTATTTGTTATGTATAATAATCACTCCAGTGGATTATCGCTTTACAGCTGAGAGAACCCAGTATCGTAGCAACTTCAAAGCGTACTAACGGTAGTATAGTTATAGAAAGGAAGCATAGAGAAAAGCTAGGAAATAAAAAAAAGAGAGAGATAGAGAAGAGGAGGTAAAGAAGAAGAAAAATGTGTGTGGGGGGGGGGACTAAGTAAATATATGTATATATATATATATATATATATATATATATATATATATATTAATGGGGATGGGAAAGGGCAGATATGGGTGGATGTGTTAGCATATGTTAGGAAGTGTGTTGGGGATACTATGAAGGGTACTGCTTAATGCCGTGTTCTCACAGGTTTCCTGAAAGGCGGTCCATGCTAACCATGAGCTCACCTTTGTGTATAGGTTGGGATAATTCTTGGCCACCATCTCCTCCATGTGCATTATATGGTTCAGCTTTCGTATAAACTCCAACACAGTCAAAAAGTGAGGGGTCCTCCAGTGCTGGGGGATTGTGGAGCATGCTGCTCTAAGGAAGTGTCGCAATAGGCCCTTTTTTATCTTTGTGAAAGGACCTGGGATGATATAGAGTGGTGCTAGTGGCAGACAAGCCTCTATTGATGTATATGTGGTTGGCTCATATAATTGGAAAATGGAATTCCAGAAGATTCAAATAGTCGGGCATTTCCACTAGATGAGACACATGGTTCCCGGCCAAGAACAGCAGCGCCAGCAGGAGTCTAATTCAGACAGATAAATGCAATGGATGAGGTTTGGAGATCTACACTACCTAGTGAGCAGCTTGTAGATCTTTTGCTGCGCAAGCTATTGGCACTTTATGAGAGAATACAAATGCTTTGTCGCAATCAGAATCCAAGACCGTGACAGACATCTCCCAGGATCCGGTGAAGGAAGGATATCCTGGAGCAATCTACATCACGAGAATGTTATAGATCTTTGATAGGGCTCTGGTGGGAAGTTCCTTCCTCAATAGTGGGTCTTCCATCAGGGTTGGGGTGGATTGTAGCTGATAGGTCACAAAGTTGTTCTTTAGAAAGAGGAAAGCTGGAGGTATTCCAAGCATTTTATTTTACGGCTGGGGCATGTAGCTTGAAGGGCATGGAACAAGGGTGCAGAGGCACTGTTGGTTATATTGCACCACCGCGTGTCCTCCGACTCCTGTCAGCACAGAAATTATATTCAGCCCGGGGGGAAGGGGGTGTATGCTAGATTATGGAAGAGGGGAGCTATTGCCGCTACCCAAATCAGGATGTCCCCCCTTGAGGTTAGCTTGTCCCACATCTTCATGCATGTGGAGGTGATATTTGTATGAGGTACGTGGCTAGGTCTGTTTTTTGGGGGAAATCCACGGTGGGGTATGGATATGCTGCTAAATTAGAGCCACCTCCAGTCCAGCCCACTGCTTAGATTGCTGTGAGAAGTGCCAGTCCAGTAGTCTGGTCAGTATCACTGCTGCATAGTACAACTTGAGATGGGGCAAACCCACCCTTCCCCGGGTCGTAGGGTGCGCCAAGGTCGGGATATTAATTTGACTGTTTAATCCTCCCCACATGAACCTACAGGATGCCCCTGAACCTATTTGAGAAATTGGGATGGAATATTTATTGGGAGCATTTGGAATAGTTATAGAAATCTCAGTACCACATCCATTTTTAACACGATTATACGAACAAACCAAGATAGTTGCTTCTTTGAGTAATTACTCAGATCCTTGATTGGCCTTTCCAGCAGAGGGATATAGTACAACTGGTACAAGAAAGAAAGGTCTTCTGATACAGTCAGATATTGTAGAGAGGTCGAGCGCCACTAACTGGCTGGTATTGTAACAACTAAATGTTGCCATGGGGCTGTGACCAGCCATTCTTTTCTTCTTTCTCTGAAGTTCAGTGACTTCTCTGTGACATAGATAATGTGATGATGTCCTTGTACCACTTGGCACGTTCTGCTGGATCCTGGGCAGATAATGCCACCCTAGCAGTTGGAAGATGGTGTGGGAAAGTAAGGAGGTACTAGTAAGTCAATGGTTTAACTTGCATTGAGGGACGCAGGGTCTTGTTTTATATTCCGGGGCACGATGGCTAAAATTGTATTTAGAGGGCACACTTTGGCTAAGACCCCTAGCTAAGCCTTTAGATACATACATATACAGCAAACAGCTGAAATTTAGCTTGACACTTGAAGCATTAACCCCTTAACGCCATAGGGCGTAATTGTATGACCTGGAAGAGTGGTACTTAACGCAACAGGACGTACACTTACGCCGTGGGGATAGCGCGAGATCAGAAGGGATCTTGCGCCATCTGGCAGCGGGAGCTAGCTGCAACAGTGGGAGTGCATCGAGACAGCGACCCCCGCTGTTAAACCCTTCCTTGCCATGATCTATGTAGATGACGGCATGTAAAGGCTTCATAGAGGGAGTGGGCTCCCTCTGTGTTGTTATCAGACCCTCCACTATGTAAGCACAGAGGGCCATCAGGTTATCAGGGCAACAGGACAGTGGCCATAGAAGGGAGGTGCGAGGGAGTTTAACAGCATAACTACTAAACTTCCTGCCTCTTCTCTTCTGCTCATTGCCCCTTGCTATTGATTGCAATGGGAGGGGGTGTGGTGTGGCAGAGCTAAGCTCCGTCGTGGCCCGCCTCCTCCCATTGCAGAGAGGGGACGAGAGCTCAGCACATTAGCCCCCGCCCTGCCACCTCCCCTTGCAGAGAGCCGTCAAGGGTCTAAGCTGCAGAGCTAAGCTGTCTCCCCCCACCCAATGGCATATATGTCGGGCCCGTGCATCAGATGGTAGCATATATCGGCCGGCCGTGATAACGCTGGCCGATATACGCTTATGTGAATAAGCCCTGATTATCATACTGTATTATATGCTGCCACCCCCAACCCCAACATTTCTTTGATTTACAACTGTGTTAACACTCTCGGGTAATATGCCTCGGCCTTGTGTAGAGTTAGTAATTACACTATTGGGGCTTTTTCTGTGAGAAACGGCTTGGGGCCCCGCAGCACAGACCAAATCCCACTTGTAAGGGTCAAGGGTGAAACCCAGAGTGCCCCAAGTGCTGCCTCCAGATATAGCCGAAAGTCAAATCACCATATGGCAAGACGGCTCCACATCAGCCTGCCTGATAGAAAACTTATTGCAGCAAGTTATCACAATAAATTTAAACTTTGCTACAACTGTAAATACAGTAGATAGAATATTTAACACATAATGGCTTTCAGATGGAAGAGTATATTCACACATGGAAGATATGTTATAGAAAGTTGTTTGGAAGACAAATCCTTTCGTAACATAAATGGGGTTATTTCTGCAGCCTGTGCATTAGTTTTCGCAAGCCCCATTGAGATAAATGAGACACTCATAGATGTTTCTGCAACAAATCTGCTGCGTGTGAATATGCCCTTAGGGAATGTCTTAATAGATCTCAGGTTATGGTGTCAGTAGTTATGCATTTGCTTTATAGCGAGTCAGCAAAATCCACAACACATATACTGTTGTGACAATGCTGAATGTGTCATTTATCTGTATACCTTGTAGGTTTATTTCCAGTCCTATTGTAAAACCAGGTAACACGTTGTGATGTGATGAATTGTGCCAACTGACAGACTTTGCTATAGTATATTAGCAAACTGAGCTCTGGTACATCTGGACTTGTGGCGTATGTCTATAGATCAGAAGTGACTATACGGAATGTTAAAATACCCTGTATATCCCATGTTTACTGCTATATATATATATATATATATATATATATATATATATATATATATATATAGTGAAAGCCCTCACTGACCGACTGACTCACTGAGGGTGCTTTCACAGGACAGTTTTTATGTTCAGTTTTTTGTGAGCCAAACAAGGAGTGGGTCCAAAATGGGGAAGACACACAAATCTTTCTATTCTACTTTCTCTCTACTCCTGGTTTCGACTGAACATAAAAACTGTCATGTGAAAGTGCCCTAACTGACTGACTGATTGACTTGCCACTAATTCTCTAACTTCCCGGTGTCGTACAAATATGAAATTTGGCAGGAGCATTCTTTAGGTCCTAAATAGGAAAAGTAAAGTAAAGGGGTCACAGCTTAATTATTCAATGCTAAGTGCAAAAATATTAGTACCCCAGTGTTATGTAACTTTGCAGCGTCATACAAACATGAAATTTGGCAAGACCCTTCTTTCGGTCTTAAATAGCAAAAGTAAAGTAGCCACAACACGATTATTCAATGCTAAGTGCAAAAGTATTGACACTCCTGTGTAATGTACCTAATCTAATTCTCTAACTTCCCGGTGTCCTACAAACATGAAATTTTACACGACCATTCCTTAGGTCCTAAATGGGAAAAGTAATGGGGTCACAACTCGATTATTCAATGCTAATTGCAAAAGTAAATGCACCCACTCAGCCAATCAGACACAGCCGTTTTAGGAAACAGGGATTTTAAATCCCCACCTACTGAAAGAGCTTCAGTGGAGTGCAGGCGATCCAAGCGGTCCCGACAGAGAGGCGAATGTGTGTGTGTGTGTATATATATATATATATATATATATATATATATATATATATATATACATACACTTTTTTTTTAACTCAAGCTAGGGATGATTTTCAGTGAAGGGCTTATGTGTAAAGCCCTTCTCAAAAATCACTGCAGTGGGTGCCAGCAGCCAATTGTTTTCCCAGCTTTGAAAGCAACAGGAGAACATCGTGTTCCTTAGCCACAGTTGTCACAGCCGGGGCTCCGGCGCATCTTGTCATTGGCTTCCCCGGCACTCTCCTGCAGCTTCTTCTCCTGCTGGGGATTTAAAAATTCCTGCTTCCTGAAAGGGCTATGTCTGATTGAGCACTCTGCCAATCACAGGAAATGCTCAGCCATTCATTGAATGACAGCTGAGCGCTGGCTGCGATTGGTCACAGAGCTCAGCCAATCAGAGGCAGCACTTATTCATTGAACTGTATCCCTAAAGATAATAAGTAGTTACCAACACATTTTTGAAAAAGAAAGGCTCTGATCCCAGATGATCGCCGCCAATCCATCAAGTGATAACTTTACTGAACTACAATGCTGTGTTGCCTAGAAGTTATAATAACTTCAGTGTAGCTGCAACCAGGTTCAGAGGTTATCTTCTTCAACAGAAAGTTGAGCAATCACTACAAGTGCCCCCACCAGCCCACACACAAAAGGAAAACAAAAGAGAAATCCAAGTGAATTGGGGCAAGCTTTGCTCTTAATATGGGGACATTTCTCCTCTATGATGCTCACTCCTGGCAAAACTGATTTTCATCCTTTTCTTATAGAGACTACCTGCCAAGTCCTTATGGCAGTAGGGCTGGCTGTACAACTTTGTAGCCACTGCCCTTCTGACCTTCTGGCTCCTAATAGATTTGGTCCCTGGAACTGTGAGTGTCTCAAGTAAGTGGTCCCGACCACTCATGTGCAAAACCTGTCTGACAGGTTTTGAGAAGGAGAAGGGAAAAACATGGGCAGGTCATCCCAAGAAAAGAAACCACATGTAGATGGATAGTGCACTGATGTGCTGGGTTTTCGAAAGGTATGATCAAGAAACATATGAGTGCTGCCAACCAGAATGCTGCCCGACCAAAGGTCAAGTTTGCATTTATTAACATGATGAAGGGGAGATAGAAAAGCTAGGACATTGGGCAATATGATCTGCATCTCAGTCCCAAACAGCGGAAGGCTACAGGCATGGTAGTCAGCTAGAAGCTTCTGATGCCTTGGGGCATGGCAAACATTTCACACCCAGTTGACTGATGTAGAGGCATCTTTGGTTTTCATTTGCCATTGACATTTATTCGAGCTACAGACCAAGAACAGGTCGCGCCAGAGTCCTAGCTTTTCTAGCGCCTCTTCATCACTCATTGACAGTGAGTAGTGGGGACCACCCACTTGACACATTCAGAGCACTGGGATCTGGACCTAAGACAAGTCAGTAATGGGAAACGGGGGTGAGTATAAATAAAAGAAACACATCTTTGAAGCTGGTTGACCTGTGGCTATCCAGCAACCTGCTGACGTGAGAACATGACAGGTCCTCTTTAAATACAGCTAAGCTTCAGTTTTATATAGTCAAATCATATAAATGTGCTTTTTCTTACAAAGAATTATACCGCCACACATCTATTATGCAACATGAAAACTCTAATTGCAGATTACAGCGTTCTTTTATTGCTATATTGTTTGCAAAAATAAATTCATTTTTTCCTGAGCCAAAGAAAAGTTAGCTTCCAACCAAGAGGTGCAGACCTCCCAAACACAATTTAATTTTCACCGTTCTCCAAAGAAATCTTAAATATTGTTTCAAGAGTGGATTTGGATTCAGTCCAAATGTGAAGCAGAAATTTTAATAAATCAAATGTCATTTAAATATTCACCATCTCTCTCGCATTGGCATGCAGCACACAGTTCAAGCACAGTTTCTGTCTGAACAGACCTAATTGCAAGTGTGATGCAGATAATTATTGGAAATTTTCTTTACTACACTTGGCAAAGGAACTGAACTTTTCATCCTCGGTGTATTTATAATTCCAGTGATAACTAATACTTGTAATAAAATCACATCTTTCTTTATGGAATATAGAAGGCGAAATAAAAGATTGCAGCAGCTGAGAGTATACATTGTAAGTTTCCATTTAAAGCAGCCCTCCAGCCACAGGATAAAAAATTGTCTTGGGACCTTAGGGGGGTGGGGTAATATTACTGGGTGATTTAGTGACCCCCTTTATTCCTATTCAGTCATTGATCTACCAATTTATGGTGCCCAGCTCCAGTGATTCAAGATGGCCTCAATACTTATTGGGCAATGAGATGAACACTATGTATCAGTAGTCGAAGACATAAAACATTGATCTGATTGGCCAGAGTTGCCCAGTCAGGGTCATATTTCTTGGTATTTGTATAGCACCAACTTATTCCGCAGCGCTTTCAGGTAATTATTACCTATTACCCCCCACCAAGCTGGGTTCTCATTTTACCGACCTCAGAAGGATGGAAGGCTGAGTCAACCTTGAGCCAGCTACCTGACTCACGTGGGGATCAAACTTGCAACCTTCAGGTCATAGGCGAGAGCTTACACTCTGCGCCACACGAGGCTCATATTTAGAGTTCATTTAGCCCTAGGCTCTTTTAGCGCTCCTCAGCAGCAGCCCCCGCCTTTTCCCCCCACTCCAGCTGAATGCGAGGGTCCAGGGAGGTGAAGTAAGAAAAGAATAAGAAACAAAAATCTGGCTACTCCTGGGGTCGACATAACCACCCCCCTTCCCCACAGCTGGTTACTCTAGGCAATGACCCAATAGGGCCTAGTGTCAAATACGGCCCTGGCCCTAGCCAGTGAAAAAGCTGCATACAGTAGACAATTACTAATGCACAATGTGATTTGATTAGCAACTGTAGTGTGATGGCTATTTCAAATACCCGGAACAGGGCCTCGGAAACTGGCAGTTTGGCAACTGCATTGCAATAAAAGAGGACACCAGCTAATATAGCCCTCCAACCAATCCCCAGAATAAAAATTAGACCCAGGACCAGAAGGTCACTTTAGGCAACTGCTTATCCAATAAATTTAGATGGTGCAGAAATTGTCCCAGAATTTTTTACTGAAAGCACAACAGAGAACTATGAACTTTATTTATAGGCCCTATTATACATCTTACACTGGTGTCTGAAGCCAGATAGGAAAAAAATGGGCAGAGCATCCAGCAGAGCAGTAAAAGACCCAGGAGGAGGAATAGTGTGGGCTACAAAATTGTGTAGGCTCAACTAAAGGTATGATATATTGTATGCAACCAATCCTGAAGAAGGTGCTGCCAACCCAGAGACGCTGCTCAACAACAAGGCTGTAGGTGTTGTGGTGGTACAATACACTAAATTGAAAAACTGGGGTATAGTGCAACCCTCATGGGTAAAGACAATATTCAAGGCTAAGAGGTGAAATTTAACTTCTCTTATATTGAACCAGCAATGACACGATTTGAGGCAAAGTTGTCTCTTCTTCAGAAAGCTGAATGGGTGCACACAATAATAGACTGTACTGCGTCTTGCTGTGTCGCCACTTTCAGAAAAGTGTCCAAGTTATGTTGCTAAGTTGAAAAGGTACAAAAGGAGCTCTTAGTGATAAATATCTGATCAATGGGGCTTCACCACTTAGTACCCCACCGATCACTAGAACAATGGCCCGAATTCCCCCTTCCTCCTCACTACACAATCACGGTGTGGAGGAGCTTCGATAGAGTTGCAGTCAAGTATTGACCTTGCTGCTCCATTAAATATCTATAGGGTTTATGGAAACTTGACTTTCTTCATCAGTTCCATAGACTTTGAATGGAGTGGCACTGCATTCCATTCAAACCATTCTCATTGTAGTTGTGCAGTACGGAGGAACAGGGAACTATAGACCTTAATTTTTAGGATCCAAGCAGTGAAGCCCCCAGGGATCAAACATTTAGCACCTTTTGTGTGCAAATACAGGACAACCCCTTTAAACAGATATCATAGGTTTAACTTGAAACTCGTGCACAAGGACCTTGTTATGCAATTATAATTAACAGCATATAAAAGAAATTACACAATGCCATCATGCAAAAAGAAATCCATATCTGCTATGCAAATGAGCGTCAGTGATCAGTGCTACAGTAATTGAAACATTTGACCATACGTCTATAGAAAAGTGTTAATTTGTCCTAGAATAAAGGTCCGTGCTAGCATATCAGCATGTTCCTTAGGCTCTACATTTTCATCTCCGCTCATGTAACTGTCAGTCTAGTTGTCCTCCTATTATAATACCTTTTCAGGTTCTTATCAGGTACAGCAAGACTTGTACATAAAAGCAGGACTGGCAGTAATTATAGTATTTAGGTCATTGGAGTATGGAAGGTCCTAGCAGGGCACTAGAAAGATATTTCCTATTACAGTGTCTGCAATAAAAAGTGGCACACACAGCCTGGAACAAAATAATGGAATAATGGAAGCTGCAACACTGTGGCAGATCTATTCTAAGATGGATCAAATGGCACCTAGCAGACCCCACTGACTTATAATGGGATCCATCTGGGTTTTTCTATCAAGGTTTTCGTCATGTGGATAACAAGAATAATGCTGCATGCTGAGCTATTCTTGCTGTTAACAGTGATAAAAAACCATGATGGAACCTCTGATGGAATATCATCATAGCAATGTGAAGCAATGCCTCAATATTAGTGCCAGTGACTAGATCTGTTACCGAATGTAACAAGGACATGATATTTAGAATCTATATACATTCCAGCATACTGTATATGTGTTTGTATAGTGAGATGGGTTTTGCATTACTGTGCATTTAGCATAAAGCTAACTTTCACCATTGTGGCACCTTCCTATAATATGTTTGTGTGGGTTATGAGTAGTGATGAGTGAACTTTTGAAAAGTTCGGCTTGGTCGGTTCACCAAACTTTTGCAAAAAGTTTGGTCCATATTAGCTCAAACCGACTGGAAGTTCTCCAAAACCCCTAAAACTAGATGTAACACCGTCTAAGAGCAACGGAAGTCCTATATGACACTCTAAGGCCTTAGTCACACGGGCGTTTTTTCACGCGAGTTGCGCATCGCATGACGGATGCGCATGCGCAAATCGCGTGACCGGCGCCGAAAAATCGGCCCAAAAATCGCCCGAAAATCTGCTCCTAGCCGCGTTTCATTAGAAACGGGCCGGAGCTGTCCAGTGCATTGCATTCAATGGAGACGGCAATACAGCGGCTCCATTGAATGCAAGCGCTGCGGGCGAGTGTGGGATGAATTGTCGGGAATTGGTTAAATATATAACCCCTTCCCTGCAATGCATCCTGAAAAGTGAAAAAATAAAAAAAATGTATGTACTTACCTGCTCCCGGCAGCTGGAGATCCCGGCGGCCGGCCTACAGTGGGTGTGAAGGGGGTATGACTCAGGCTTGCCCCTGATTGGCTCAGCGCTGAGCCAATCAGAAGCAAGTCTCAGTCACACCCATTCATGAATTCATGAATGGGTGTGACTGAGATCAGCCTCTGATTGGCTCAGGCTGAGCCAATCAGGGGCAAGCCTGAGTCACACCCCCTTCACACCCACTGCAGGACGGCCGCGGGGATCTCAGGCTGCCGGGAGCAGGTGAGTACATCCTTTTTTTTTATTTTTTCACTTTTCAGGATGCATTGCAGGGAAGGGGTTATATATTTAACCCCTTCCCGACAATTAACCCCACGCACGCCGGCAGCCCATTGCTTTCAATGGAGCGGCTGTATTGCCGCTCCATTGAATTCAATGGGCAAACATCGTTCTTCTCTGCCACAGCTGTTCCAGCTGTGGCAGAGAAGAATGATTTGTCTTCTATATGTTCTCAATGGGGTCGGCGCTGCTGCCGCCGGCCCCATTGAGCGCATATAGAGAAGAGAACAGGAATCGCAGATCGCAGATAGGTGCGATCTGCGATTTCTGTTCTCTAATTTATCGGACGAGCGCATAAAAAGCGCTCATGTGTCCGATACCATTGCAAAGCAATGGTTTTAAAAAATCGCCGGACGCATGCGCATGCGCAAATCGCGGCAATAAATGCCCGTGTGACTGAGCCCTAAGGGTATTATACAGGGCTCTCGATAATATTCACCAGTGCACGGGTCTAATGTTGAGTGAACTAAACCAATAGAACCCTGTTTTAGGTAGAACTGTGCTAAAAACGTGTTTCCGATTCATGCTCAACTGAACTTGTAGCAAAGTTCGATTCACTCCTGGTTCGCTTCACTCAACACTAATTATGAGCTCCCAAGATGTTGAGGTTGGGTCGCACATGCTGCCTCTACAATTTATCGATTATTAGGTAGACAGATACATTTTTGTACAAACTCTCTTGCAGAACAGAATACATTGGGAACTTCTTACTATTACTTGTAAACACCAAAACATCATAGACGTTACCTGTAAAATAAAGCAAAAATAACAGTATATTAATATTCCTATCAACATAAGTGGAAAGAAAACAAAGATCTTCATTTCTAATAAAAGTGAATTATACATTGAACTGAACATTTTAATTTTGAGACAAGGCAGTAACAGATTGTCCCCATGGAGGCATTTTACTCTGTTTGGATTCTGTACATATTTACTACATCATTCCAGGCTCTAACTGGCCCACTGGGGATCCACTGAATCCCCCCAATGAGCCCCTTAGATAAGAGTTAGCCCCGCCCCTGCGCCATGAATGCCATAAAAATAGAACTCACTCAAAAATACCGCAATTGTAATTTTTTTCAGATCATCCTACTTTTTAACAGTACATTGCATGGTACCTTAAATGGTACTGAGCCATTAAAAACCGCAACTCGGCCCTTAAAAACAAGCCGTCATAGGGTTATATGGTGGAAAAATAAAAAGCTGTGGTTCTGGGAGCTCAGGGACAAAAAAAGAAAGTAAACTAAAAAAATGAAAAAAAAAATTCAGGTCTTGAAGAAGTTAATCATTAGATCCATCATAACTTCTGTTTAATGTATACGGTGAAAGCTTTTCCCCAAATGTATGCTAAACGTAAACAAAAACCATTAGTAATTTCTTTATGACAGATGATATTGCTCTATGTACTTGCTGAAGATATTATTGCTCTTTGCTCAAAATGGTGCTACCAACCCCAATGGGGCGTAGTCCAGGTGCACTATTTACCCCATGGTTAAAATAGTCCTGAATGATCTTGGTACTTCAAAACTATTTATTTATCATATCACGTGTGTGTTGAGATTCCACAAGGGATGTACTGTATGTTGATGAATGATATTTTTGTACCGCCTATATTTACGTCATTGGAAGGTGAGCTCTTAGAGTTAATTCCTAGGGTGGGCACCATGTACCCCAGTCTGACGCTGCTTAATACCCTGCATCAAATTTCCTGATAGATGATTTTAATATAAAGTACCGGTATTAATAGAACGCTTACTTTAACACTATAGTGCTGGGCACTCAAAGTATCGGGAATAATACATAAACATAAAAAACAAACAATAGACATATTACATCAATGTGTTACTCACCAAACCTCCCACTATTACTAAATTAGGCCTTAGTCAGACGGGCGTTTTTTCCCGCAAATCGCGTGACCGATGCCCGAAAATCGCCCGAAAATCTGCTCCTAGCCGCGTTTCATTAGAAACGGGCCGGAGCTGTCCAGCGCATTGCATTCAATGGAGCCGGCAATACAGCGGCTCCATTGAAAGCAATGCGCTGCGGGCGAGTGTGGGATGAATTGTCGGGAAGGGCTGAAATATATAAGCCCTTCTCTGCAATTCATCCAGAAAAGTGTTAAAATAAAAAATATATATATACTCACCTGCTCCCGGCAGCCGGAGTTCCGCACGGCCGGCCTGCAGTGGGTGTGAAGGGGGTGTAAGTGAGACCTGCTCCGATTGGCTCAGCGCTGAGCCAATCAGGGGGCAGGTCTGACTCACACCCCCTTCACACCCACTGGAGGCCGGCCGCTCTGAACTCCGTCTGCCGGGACAAGGTGAGTATATAGCTTTTTTTATTTTTACACTTTTCTGGATGAAGTGCAGGGAAGGGCTTATATATTTAAGCCCTTCCCGACAATTCATCCCGCGCACGCCGGCAGCCCTTTGCTTTCAATGCAGCCGGCTGTATTGCCGGCTCCATTGAATTCAATGGGCAAACATCGTTCTTCTCTGCTACAGCTGTTACAGCGGTGGCAGAGAAGAATGATTTGTCTTCTATATGTTCTGAATGGGGTCGGCGCTGCTGCCGCCGGCCCCATTGAACGCATATAGAGAAGAGAACAGGAATCGCAGATCGCAGATAGGTGCAATCTGCGATTTCTGTTCTATAATTTATCGGACGAGCGCATAAAAAGCGCTCATGTGTCCGATACCATTGCAAAGCAATGGTTTTAAAAAATCGCCGGACGCATGCGCATGCGCAAATCGCGCGAAAAAACGCCCGTCTGACTAAGGCCTTAAAGGGATGTTCTCATCTTGAGAATCCTATTTTAATGTGTTCAAAATTTAAAAAAAAAATGCACTCCTAAGATATTTATTTCCAAAATACTCCGTTCTCCAGTAATTGCAAATATTGATTTCTCTGTCTTTTGGTTGCTTACTTCTCATTGCTAGGGAAATAGATCACCTCCTATATGGAAAGAAATCGCAGAGGAGGCTGACACTTGCACAGTCCTTTTATCTAAATCTGGTGGTCTGGCTCTTAGGAGCGCATGCACACTAGTTTTTGGCCCAGCTACCGTTGTACTCTGCTATTTCTTTCCATTGAGGAGGTGGTCTGTCTCCCTGTCAATACGTAGTAAACAACCAGAGGGTAGAGGAATCAATATCTGCAATACCTGGAGAATGGAGCACTTTGGAAAGTTCCAAGGTTAACATCGCCTCTATGTCACAAGCCCAGAGAAAGCCCCTAAGCATAGGGGATAGTGGAGAAGGACCTTTGAGGCTGATAGAGCCTGATATGGGATAGATAGAGAGATAGATCAGTTGATAGATAATGTATATGGTCTATACATCGTTGTCTAAAACTTCTGGATGCAATACTATATATCTATGAATCTTCTAGAGCATTCGTTTGTAAGTCAATTGAAAACCTATGACCAAAAGCAATTGTATTACATACTGATATAATAAACAGTTTGATAATAAATCTAGATTATTGTGCTACATGATATATAAGAATGTTACTTTGTATTACTTGTATGACTGATGGTCTATAATGTAGAATCACTGGAGCATATTTATTACTGGTGTTCCCCCAGATTTGTGGCATGCATTGAACTTTTTTTTTGTTTTTTTTTTTTTTGGGGGGGGGGGGGGGGGTCTGAAATAAAGTACATCACTAATACATTTACTAATGATTTGCACCAAACTGAACAGATATTAGACCTTTTAAGGATCTTTCACATTAGTTGAATATTTCCGCAAGATGCAGCTTAGAGCTTCGACCAATGAACCCATCAGCAAATACGATCACCGCAACAGAACATATTGGCGCATGGACAAGGTTTAGGGATGGCAATACTCAGGCTGATACATATGTGTCAGCACATAGTACTGTGAATTTTGCGCTCGCAATGCCAGTTCACACACGCGATTCTCCCTTTTCATGGAATAGAATGGCTATTTAAAGCCTAATATGGGCCCGTTGTCTTTTCCCTGCGTTGTCGGCTATGTCACACCCTTCTTGATTTTTTAAAAATCTGCCATAGACTTCTATGGGAACTTTCAGCATAAATCACTGAAAAATAGGGCAAGTACTATCTTTTCTCATGTGTAGGAGAATAGAAACATTCTCATGAGAACAAACTCATTAAAATCAATGGGTTTGGCTCGTCACGTTTAGTGGGTGTGAGATGGATGCGCGCAAAAATGTGCACAAACAAGTTTGTCTGTTTAAGCCCATAGGGCTCAGTCACATGAGTTCCGATCCGCCCGTGTTTCAGGACGGGAAAATGGCCACACCGTGTGCGGACGAATCTCTGCATGACCAGCTCCATTGCCAGCCACATGTTCTTTTTCAGGCAGGTGCGAAGATTCACCCGCACCTGCACTGCCGCCATTTTTCCGTCCTGAAACACAGGCAGATCGGCGCCCGTGTGACTGAGCCCTCAATCTGTCACTGCAAATTTCTTTTCCATAACTTGCATGTATACATGTAGATTTTGGTGCAGATTTTTTCGAGTCATTAGGTGTGTATTGCAAAAATTTTCCCCTCTTGTGAAAGGTTCCCAACTCCAATTTTAAAAAGTGTCTAGAAAAGTGGGTGTGATTTGCTGATCATCCTGGCATCAGTACATATTGTGCAGGCTGGGTCTGTTGGCAATCACCCCTCCCCCACTCTGGGTTGACTTGCGTAGCTGCTCAATCAGCCTTCACCTGAACATTTTTAACTCCTCCATATAGCAATCTGGCTTGCTGCATGCCATCAGGTCAAATGGCGATTGAGCCTTCCCTGTAGTATATACCTTGTATGTGGCTTCTTTTTCTGTGAGTTATGTTTTTGAGCATTTTTTCCCACCTCTGTGATTTTATGTAGTTGATTGTGAGAGAGCGCAGGCTCTGATGTTCGCGTGGTGGCCTTGCCATTAGTGTGCCCGCGTGCGTGTTTTGGGCCTAAAATACTAACTAATACCCACATTTATCAGTGTGTGTCTTTTATGCATGCGGTTTGCTATAGATGCTGGAGGAGCCCAGGCTGGCATGCCAGTGTGGCACACTTTTATTGCCGGGCAATCCACTGCTTAGTCAGTGCGGGTAGTTCCCCTTGTATGTGTGGCGCACATATCTATGGCAGTCATCCTGGTATCAGTTCATATGGTGCAGGCTGGGTCTGTTGGCAGTCACCCCTCCCCCACCCTGGGTTGAATTGTGTAGCTGCTCAATCAGCCCGCACCTGAACATTCTTGCTCCTTAAGGCTGGAGTCACACGAACGTATATCGGCTCGGTTTTCACGCTGAGCCGATATACGTCGTCCTTATCTGCAGGGGGGGAGGCTGGAAGGGCCAGGAGCAGGAACTGAGCTCCTGGACCCTCTTTGCCTCCTGTCCACCCCCTTTCCGCCCCTCTGCGCTATTTGCAATGAAAGGAGGTGGGACGGGGGCGGGGCTAAGTTCTGAGAATTTGCCCCGCCCCCGTCCTGCCTCTCCCCATTGCAAATAGTGCAGAGGGGCAGAGAGGAGGCAAAGTGGGGGCGGGAGCCCAGTTCCTGCTCCTGGCTCTTCCATCCTCCCCCCCCCCCCCTGCAGATGAGGACAACGTATATCGGCTCGGCGTGAAAACCAAGCCGATATACGTTCGTGTGAATGCACCCTAATATAGCAATCTGGTCAAATGGCGATTGAGCATTTCCCGTAGTACATATCTTGTACCTGGCTTCTTTTTCTGTGAGTTATGTCTTTGAGCATTTTTTCTCACCTGTTTTTTTTTTTTAGAATTTAGAGACATTTATGACTTTTTTTTTAAATTGTAAAATGTATGTAGCAATCTCACTCTCATAGCTGGGTTGTGTATAAAATAGCACCACATCTCTAGACATATTTAAAAATGTGACATTTGATAAACTTGTCAAATTTTTAACTAAGAACAGGAATAAAAAACTATTGTATGCTAGAATAGTCGGGGCAAAAATTCCCCCGCTTGATCCATTTTCCCCTATGTAATCCTGGATATTTCAGCACAATCTCATATGACGAAGTATAAAGCTAAAATAGCATGCATTTGCATTTTTAGAGATATCTAGTGTCAAAGAAAAACCTTTCCGCAACCCTTAAAAATAAATTGCATTTATCTTTAATCAACAATGATTGCCGTGTGTCTAAAAACATCCAAAGTTTAATGCAATTAAAGTCTTTGTTATGTTCGTGTCAACCGAAGCCTCTCACCTTAATCAGTTTTATTTTTAGTTCTCTGTAGTTAACCTTAACAATGGCTTTCCATCACTTCTCTCTGCTCAGACATAAGCCTTCTCTCTGATTTCTACACATCTCAATAGGTGCTCATGAAATATTGGGATGGAATAATAACAGCTCAAAGAAGACACCTTCATCATTCACATTCTGAGAAAGTTCACAGAGGTTTTATGCTGCTTCCTTAAGATTTCCACAGTAAAACACCAGATATATACCCCGTTTCCCTGAAAATAAGACATACCCATAAAATAAGACATAGCATGATTTTCCAGAATTTTTGAGGATGCAAAATGATTTTTCAGGCTTTTTGAGGATGCTTGAAATATAAGCCCTACTCAAAAATTAAGCCCTGCTAACAGTTAATGAAAAGAGTCAATATAAATAGTGTCCAGGCAGCTATACATGTAAAAAAGTTAAACCTTTTTGAACAAAAATTAATATAAGACACTGTCTTATTTTCGGGGAAACACGGTAGCTGTTACCTTTCATTATTATCTGTGCATAAAAGTCTATGAGTGACTTCTTTCACAGTTTTTTTATGTGACTATGGGCTTATTCAGACAGGCGTATAAAGGTCGGGTTTTCACGCCCGGCTAATATACGCTGCCCCTCTCTGCCAGGGGAGGAGGCGAGATGGGGCGGGAGCTAGTGTACTGAGTTCTCGCCCCCTCTACGCACCTCGTAACTGTTTGCAATGGGGGTGGGTGGGACTAGGCGGAGCTAAGTTCTGCACCCGTTCCGCCCCCTACCATTACAAACAGTGGCGAGGGATGGAGAGGGGGAGGAAGCTCAGTACACTAGATCCCATCCTGTCCCACCTCCTCCCCTTGCAGAGAGGGGCAGAGCATATCGGCCCGGCGTGAAAACCCCACCGATATACGCTCACCTGAATAAGCCCTACAAATGTATCAAAGTTTATCTTCACTGTATTAACTTACTGCAACAAGTTATCTTAACACAACAAAAACTATTAAAAAGCCAAATAAACTGGCAATTAAGCATTTTTTTCTAAATTGGCCACCCCAGTGAATTTTTTTTTCATGCATTATGTAATTAGCCCCCCAGCATATATAATGTCTAGTATTACCTTGGTTACTTATTGCTTTCTACCTGAAACACCTCGAGTCCTTCTTCTTGGGTAAGAAGATAGGAAAAAATGTGATGGAGCTAACCATGATGAAGTAAATGGCCAGTATAGTGCCTATAGGTCCAGGGAATAGTATACACAGGTGCTGCCCATCCAGGTGTTAACTCTGCTGGAGGCATGCATGTAGAGGAGTGAAACAGGGACTGGAGAACGGCACAGCCATCCAATGGATTGTGAAATAATTTCAACTTTCCTGATTTTGAGTAAAACGACCAGTGATTAATGCATTTCGACAGTGACCCTCAGCCTCACCGGTGTGCTTCCTTTATCTGCTGGTAAGGCTGAGGGTCAATGTATAAGGAGGATTTGGCTGCATCTGAGTGATGGGACTGCGGGACTATGAGCACTGAACGGGCCTAGCATAATGTTGATTAAGAAAGCTTGAACCTTGAAATGTGTTTATCACTGGTCCTTTTAACACCTTAATGCCACAGGATGTAAGTTTACACCATGGGTGCATAGTACTTAGCGCAACAGGACCTAAACTTAGATCCTGTATTGAAAGTGATGACACGATTGCCACATAGTTAGCAGCCTATCACTACATGCCTCTGGGGAACCATTCGTAGTGGTCTTGCCCCAGCGTTCCCTGTGTTTGGTTTTTTCAATACTGACTGACCAATCAGAGTGCAGCAGTCAGAGTTCACGCTTTTTACAATGCAAGCTCTCTCCATCCACCACGGCGTGGTAACTGAAACAACCCAAAGTTTCTACTGCATTTCTGATGCTGTTTCATAGTCACCTCATTCCGTTGACCACCCAGTGTCCTGTGGTCACCCGCCCAATAAATTTTTTTTTGTGCTTTTTTGGGTGCATAATATATGTGTATGTCTATAATTTTGCCCGCAGGAGGTCTACTGCGGAGAAGGCTTGCTCAATAATTGTGTTTGAGTCAGACTCAAACTGCGAATGTATTCTACATCACAGGCAGAAGAGGATCCGGTTGGCTGGAGGTGATGTGACCCGGGAGACTGGAGGAGCCAGGAGAAGATCAGGGAGGAGAAGATGCAGTAAGAAGACTGCCTGGGGAGGAATAGGTAAGTATTGATTGCATTGATTGAAGCATTTTTGTAATGACAGAACCCTTTAAGCAGTTAATAAACTGAGGGCAGGCAAAATAATGACAGTTGGAGGCCTACGTAAGACAAAATAGCCATACTACATGCACAGGTAAGCCACTATATGCGGCTCCACTCCCACTCACAGCTCTGTAGGGGAGTTCATTCATTACCTCAACCATAAAGCACTAAGAACTTGTTGCAATTTCTATATAGAATATACAGGAAGGAAGTGTGTGACTCCAATATGGCCACCCCAAACAGACTTCTACAGACTTAGGGTGCATTCCCACGAACGAATATCGGCTCGGTTTTCACGCCGAGCCGATATACGTCGTCCTCATCTGCAGGCGGGGGAGGATGGAAGAGCCAGGAGCAGAAACTGAGCTCCCGCCCCCTCTCTGCCTCCTCTCCACCCCTCTGCACTATTTGCAATGAAAGGAGGTGGGGCGGGGGCGGGGCTAAGTTCTGAGAATTTGCCCCGCCCCGCCTCTCCCCATTGCAAATAGTGCAGAGGGGTGGAGAGGAGGCAGAGAGGGGGCGGGAGCTCAGTTCCTGCTCCTGGCTCTTCCATCCTCCCCCCCCACCTGCACACGAGGACAACGTATATCGGCTCGGCACGAAAACCGAGCCGATATACGTTCGTGGGAATACAGCCTTACATCTAATTAATGACACTTAAAAGACATTAATTAGCCATTCCCTTCAAGGTGGTGTTATGTTCGCATTAAATAGCAACCTTTAATAGTTCCTAGTGGAAAGAAACTTTTTTTCATTTTAATGAACATTCCTTTAACTTCTTGGCATCTTCATGGAACAACTCCAACAGAGAGTTTCCTTCAAGCCGAACTTTAAAAGAGCTTTGTCTCTAGACAAGGAAGAAATAGATTTCCTATGTAGTATATTGCACATTCATACAAGTTTTTATTAAAAAGTTGCACTTGACAGGGTTGAGACATAAAATGCGCTGCTTAGTTGTTTACAACCATATATAAATGCCATTAAATACGCAGCTTGCGAGGGCCACAGACAAGCTTTGAAAATGACAAAGTGCTCTGCTTTTGGTTGTTTTTTTTTATCAATTTTTCAGATCTATATGCTTTCTTGACATCAACTCCGGAGACTTTATTAAAAATGTACTATTATTAATAATTCAGTAACGAAACCACAGGAATGGGAAATCAGTTAGTGTAACTTTAGAAATAGGGTAAAGAAAAACTGTCAGTCAGGCTTAGATTACTGCACATAATAAGCGCCAAAGGTTAGAAATAGCAACTTAAGTGAGTCTTCGGCAAAACATCTGTGCATGGGTAAAAACTATCTATGGTATTTGTGTACTGCCAACTAAACTTACAGAAAGAGCAGAAAAAAAACAAACATACAAGATCTACCATTCAAAATCCATATTAAAAAAAAAAAATCTATAAAGACATACTCTATGTTGGACTAGAGTTCTATGAATCCACCGCAGGAAATGATTGTGAGGACCTGCAGTATGCTCCAGAAGTTCAGAACAAGTCATGTTTTAAAGAGCAAATCACTAAAAAGAAACATCTCTGGGAGGTTTTCTAGCAGGAATGGAAAAATATCCCAATCGAAAGACCTGAAAATTGATCTACCACATGCTCAGAGTATGCAAGGCTGTCCTACAGGCAAAGGCTGGAGACTTCGAGGAGTCCGAAATGTCCAAGACTCAGTCGGGGGATTGAACTGTTTTTGTATTGTGTTTTAGTTCAATAACCACGAATATCCCAAAGCGTTGAGGTTTGAACTATTTCTTCCCAATTATACATTTTTAAGAGATGCTTCCAAACTTCATCTGTACTTTATAAACTTTGTTTTACACATAGCATGTATCATGAATAAGATTTAAAAGTGGATACATTAGATAGAAGTAACTTGATGGGTGAACTACTGTTGATGGGCGATTGTATGTTGAATGATCATTTTGACAACAAAGCCATACATATTTTAGTCTATATTAGCCATCACAGTCCTTCTAACTGGCCAAACATGATCAGTGAAACCATCTTTCTGGTAACATTCTTTTGAAGAAAGCTAGTTTTGGTTAAATTCATCTATTTTCTTCATCTTTAGGCCTTTTTACGAGGGTACATGATTGGACAGAAACATTTGCCTGCATGTTCATTTGCCTGATTTTTGGCCCATCTGAACATGCCAGTAAACATCCAATGAATGAGCAAAGGGATTGTTTGTCCCTTTGCTAATCATATCTTTTGAGCTGGCATAAAAATGAGAGTTGGTTGACAGCACATTCCCTTGTAAAAACAGAGAAGTTTGCTGCCAAGTATGGGGTTGAATAATCATAGTAACAGTCATCGCT
This sequence comes from Eleutherodactylus coqui, assembly GCF_035609145.1. Taxonomy (NCBI): domain Eukaryota; kingdom Metazoa; phylum Chordata; class Amphibia; order Anura; family Eleutherodactylidae; genus Eleutherodactylus; species Eleutherodactylus coqui. The sequence goes on along the minus strand of NC_089840.1, from coordinate 25,878,369 downwards.
TCCTATACTAGTGATCTTCTGCCGATGTGAATGGCAGTAATGAGGGTCAATCTTCATGCTGCTCAATATTATGGCCAACTTTTGGCCCATGTAATAGAGCTCATAATCTCATATATATGGCCACCTTAATAGGTCATTTTTGAGTCAATCCAAAAGAATTAGCCATAGTGGTAATTGACTGACTCAAAATTAAGGTCAAAATGGTATTGTCTGCTGCGTTGGGGTCCTGTTATATAAGAGGCCCACCGTTATGTTAGAGTCTGGTTCCACCAAAAGGTCCTCTGATACTCTGATAGACCAGTCTGACCCTGGACATACGATATGTAGAGCTAGCACTGTAAAAGCATGACACATTGTAGTTACTTTATTACTCTCTTCCATAGTATCCTCACGTTTGCAGTACATTAATTTGATAGAAATTCCCAAATATAATATTATTAATTAAATCGCAATCACTCCCGTTGACAACAGAAATAGAACAGGGCAACGTGCTGCGTACAATATTCCCTGTTGTTCTAAATGTTTGTTAGCAAGCTTAAGAGACCTATTTTCAACAATCTATAGTCTACAAATAGGACACAGTGTATACTGTATAGTCATAAAACAGATTAGAGCTTGCTGATAGGCCAATAATAAATGACTGCAGGGAATTTGAAGTTCCTTGGGCCGCCCTGCTCTATATCATAATCACTCGGAAAAAGAACAGCAGATATCCCTATAAAATGTATTTCTTTTCTTTCCCACTGAGATTCAGCACAAACATACAGGCGAAGCTTCTGGTCTTTGTATACAAGGAAAACACCAGAACACCATGTGACCTTTGCGGCCAATCATGTGCCATATTGCCAGTATCATGATTTCCATCACCAAGAGGTGTGACCTGTAATATGGCACATGACCAACGTGGATACTGATTGACTGCAGCAATTACATGCTGTCCACTTGTAAGCAAAGACCTGGAGGACCACCTGAACACCCGCAGTGATTCACTAGGGAAAAAAAGAAGTGAGTGCTTGTTTGTTCTTTTTTGGTTTTTAGAAATTTTTTTTATAAGGTGGATAACGATTTTAACAAGTCTAAGATGCGCTTCAGATAATTGTAATGTAGGCCTATTTTAGTGTCCTTATTATACTGCAGGAGGTCTGGGTGTTGTGTCTGAAATATGGACATTAAAATTCAGGCAGTACCTGAAACCAGCCTTGGGCTTAAAACTAGGTAACTGTGTTTAAAGTCCAAATAAATCAAAGGAATTATTTTAATCTGCCATATGGAGTGGTATCAGTACAATCTTAACTTGATGTTAAGCAAAAAGATTGAAAAAGGTACTGTACTGCACATCTGGAAAACCCAAACACTTTCAAAAACACCACTCCTTGACTCCTCACTTATTCTATAAATTCAGAATTTGTTTATGATTTTCTTGAAGACGATGTCTGGTGGGTACATTAAAAAAACACTGTGACCACTTATAAAATAATAAACCAATATATATACTCACTAGTTGCATGCTCCTGCCGCTCCAGTCTCCCGATCTCTTTTCCCTTTCAAGTCCAGCAGTCATATGGCCATCTAAACACAGGCCTACTGAGGCCAGTGATTGGATTGAACAGTCACATGGTTAGATGGGCACATGGCCACTGGACTTGGAAGTGAACAGAAAAGAGAGGGACTGGAAGTGTTTTAAAATTGGGGAAGGAATGAACTGGCTGTGATATACAACAGGTTAACAGGTAAGTATACCTTGGTTTATAATTTTATAGGAAGCAGCCACTATATATATACATTTATTTATTTTTATATACTCATTGGACAACCCTTTTAAGGCCTTCTCAACTTTTCCAAAGTTTGTCAAACTCAAATAGTTTATTCTCACTACAGGATGATATGCTTAATACTTCTGAGCCACTAATCAATCATAGGGGTCCAATTCGAGATCCAATATGGTACAGACTCCTAGCAAAAAAAAGGGAAAATAGAAATGTTCTGTGCTCCCGAGCAAAAAAGGTGTGAGTTATCACCTAGTAAGCATATGCTTGGGTAATTACCTGAATGAGTGTCAAAAGTCTAATCCATAAACCACAAAATTCTACTTCTGTATCTCAACCATGTTGGGCAGAGTCACAAAAGATGCAGTACATCACCCTTTTTCCTCAAGCATTTAGGGCACCCATCTACCCCATTTTTTATAATCTAAAGTAGTGCAGTGCGGCCTATACATAATAAAGAATTGAGCTTATTAGTATTCTTAAAGCAATTCTCCTGTCCTGAGACAAAGTTTTTTTGGGGGAGGGAGGTCATATTCCCTGGTGCTTTCCTTTAGTGCCATTGAGACCCCAATCTGGTGGTCTTAGATGGCTGTACCAATTCTCGCACTACCCAAGCCTCAGGCTAAGACCTTACATGCTGCTCTAACTGACTCATGCTGCTCAGCAGCCCTGGCCAATCAGAAAGCAGTATGCATTGGCTGGAGGGTCACTCTAGTAGGAAAAAGGTTTCATAAGATAAGTAAAAAAAAGGTTTAGTTTATTAATCTTATACAGTCTTTTACAAGGATTATACTGTGAGCATCAAGTTATAGTCTGAAAGAAGAATGTGATCGGCCTGCCCAGCAGTCAATTACTGTAAAGAAAATGGAAGAGTAGGTATATAAAAACTATTTATAGGTTAAACCTGGTTCACATTACATTGGAGATGATGGTAAACAACTATCACCGATCCTCTGAGGAGTTATTGTAGTGTCCCAATTAAGAAGGAGGCTCTATCAGAAGAGCAGATAGCTGCTGGGAGAGGAGGGATCACGTAATATTGAACTCGTGGAGATTATTGTTACACTTAGATTGCAGTCTTAATAGGAATAAGGTGGCACTTGAAGAGCAATCTGAATAGCAGTGAAACTGTAGAACTACTCTTATGGGAAAAGCATGTATGTAAATGATTCCGTAGATGTATGCAAATAATACTAACGAACATCAGAGCCATATATAAAAAAAACGCCTCGTATAAGATCAGCTGATTGGGACAGGTAACTGAAGAAATATAAGGTTAGGACTGCACATGGACTTTTGCTATGTCATAGTTCAATTTACCATTGCTGAGTTATTTTTTGGACATATACTATTGATGACCTATCCTCAGGGTAGGTCATCAATAGCTAATAGGTGAGGATCCATCCCTCGGGATTTCCACCGATCTTCCGTCCCATTGTCAATGCAGCAGGGATGGATGTTCATATTGTTGGTCAGGGCCAAGAGTATATTACTGTAGATAGCTTTGCTCCCATTTAAATTAAAGGTGGTGATGCTTTTTATTATACTTCTGGCTCTAATCACCAATACAGACATCTGGCCTCACTGCACTAAGAGCGATGGATGAGGCATATTAACTACTGACAACCTACCCTGAGGATAGGCCATTAATAGTAAATGCCTGGAATACTTCTTTAATATATTTTCCTGTGTAACAAAATCTCATGAAAGTTGCACATCCACACAAATCCCTGTATTCCAATGGACTCCAATGCCAGCATAACTGTTGTAATTAAAGGGAATGTAGTGGGGGGCGTGGTTTGGCTGCCAAGGTGTATGGCCGCCTGAATTCAGAGCTCTTGCTCCATTTGGGTTCTAAAGCAATATCAAAGCATCAAATGTACTGCAAAATAGGCTTTCCCTGTGGCTAAAAGATCCAGGATGCCGCAGAGGAAAAAGAGATCGACATTAGACGGCAGAAATACATACTATTCTTCCAAGGGACCAAGATGTTGTGACTGGAAGCCGATAGGGAAGCTCCCTCTGTTCATTTGTATATTCACAATCTGAGGGGATAAAGCTCCCAACTAGTTCTGAATCTTCTGCCAATGAGGCCTTCTGGCAAAACATCACCTATCCACTTGCACAACCGTATGGAAATCCTGCAAAAGCTCAGCGGGAGCGTCTACAACAAGGATGTAATCATGATCATTTCCTTAGCCAACTTTACTAAACTTATTAAACCTCTTAACATGGCCATAACAGAGGCAGGGAAGCAAATCCCGCAAGTGGAGACAAAAATGGCCACAGTTGCATTCTCACATAACAACTTAATTCACACAGTTCAATGCTATCGAAACTTGACCACCTCAAAAGCACAGTGGCGGATCGGAAGGATATATCTCGTCACAACAATTTCAAGTAATCCCTGAAACAATCTCTGAGCTAATGCAATGCATACAGTCATTAATGAAAAGCCTGCCACTTGATTGCCCTATGCCAGAATTTGTAATAGATAAGGCACATAGACCTCCCCATTCTAAACAACTGGTGGAACATGGAACATGTACACATTTTTTCCATGTTAAAGAAAAGCTTTTGGAACCAGCAAAGAAACTAGGCTCTTTACCTGCACCTTACCAAACCCTATCTCTGTTCACAGAGTTCTGTGCAGCTACCACGACACAAAGTCGTCAATTACTCCCGATGACTGCAACACTTTGGGACAACAAAATTGGCTACAAATGGGGGCCCCGATATGTCTAATCATCGATTACAATAATACTAGCTTTGAGATAAAATCGGTGAGTGAGGGAATCAACCTCCTACAGCAATGGAACCCAAAGCTCTACAAAAGACCCTAAACCGTCCACCCAACAGATGTTGGAAGCGGGGCAGTTGTTGAAGCCCCGCAAACATTCTCAACGTTAATTGATAGTTTGTTCCCCTGATGGACATCGCAGGAACACTAAAAAATACTCGGAATAACCTGAGAACTTTTATCCCCCACTTGGATCATTCAGCTCTGGAAGAGCTGCTACATTCCTCTTATTGTTGTTAACAACTATGTGAAGAACAATTGTTGATCATAATAAAGAATTCTGTTGCATTTCAACCCATTCAAGGACATGCAGACCCACAAAGCAGATAGATAAGATAGTCTGTTCTATAAATGATTCCATATACACACTGGCATCAATTTATGCCCCAAATAAAAAACTAAAATATTTTACCCATAGACTATTAGGACTCAGTCACGCAGGGCCCGTGTTCCTGCATGAAGAAGAGGGACACACTGCAGGTGCGGACGACTCTCTGCACCGCCGGAAGAAAGAACACATGACCGGCAATGGAGCCATGTGGATGTCTTATCATGCAGGAACATGGGCGCATCGGCGAACCTGTGAATGAGCCCTTGAGCATACTTTCCAAGTGTGAATTTATCATGCATAAATGTAAACAAAGTAAATTAATTATCTGTAGGGACTTTAATGAAGTTTACAGATGAGTGTATGGTTACCACTTCCGGATTGCATAAACATATGCAATCCTTAAACAATATATGATGGAGGGAGGAACTGTATGACATCTGGCAAGCTATGCATAGTTCATGATAGCTACTTATGGATAGACATTAGAGATGAGCGAGCGTACTCAGCCACGCCCCTTTTTCGCCCGAGTACCATGATTTTCGAGTACTTCCGTACTCGGGCGAAAAGATTCGTGGGGCGCCGTGGGTGAGTGGGGGGTTGCAGCGGGGAGTAGGGGGGAGAGGGAGAGAGAGAGGGCTCCCCCCTGTTCCCCGCTGCTACCCCCTGCCCCGCCACGCCTCCCTCCGCCCCCGAATCTTTTCACCCGAGCACTGAAGTACTCGAAAATAGCGGTACTCGATCGAGTAATTACTCAAAACGAGTACGTTCGCTCATCTCTAATAGACATGTTTATTGGAGATACAAATGTACTCCAGCTTTCTCAAAAATCAACGGTTGAAATTAGTACCTGGTCTTACCATGCTGCAATATCTTTGACGTTAGCAGAACATCATAACCAAGCTCCAACATACATCTGGCATAGTAACGGTTTTCTGTTATCACAGACAAATCACAGGGCTAACTTGGAGTGTGATTCGAAAGAATACTTTGCTCTCAATAGCTCCTCTGACGTAAGTCCCCACACTCTGGGGAACACGCATGAAGTACACATAAAGGGCTTATTTATCAGAATAGGCAACTATGTTAAAAATTTAAAAAACTAAAACCTTGAACGAGATGCTTGCTAAAATGAAAAATCTTGAAACGCAACATCTAATATAAAAAAGCCGACCGGCTTTTTCTTGCACCACACTTTGACCCCTTTGCTTGACCTTTGATGGATGATTTTGGCGTCATTAGTTATATGCTCACCACCGCCGTAAAATCGCAAAACTTGAGTTTGCTACATTAAGTGCTCTGTCAGACCAGGTTACAGTTCCTAGGGAGAGTCAAGCATTGCTAAGCAACGTTCATATCAAGTGCTTACCAGTCTGACTGTTGTCATGTCCCCAAAGCGTGAAAGACCAAGCCGTGGATGGTGAACAGTTCAAGCCGAATCCTCAGCTCTACATTTACAACCATTTTTCCAAACATTTTATGTTCACAAAATGAACATCGGATCCATCTAGCAAACATAAACAAACACCCCAACTGACTGAAGAGCTTTTCCACTGCAGATATAAACTCTGAAGTCATTTACCACAAAACTATGAGAAAAAGTTAAGAAAAACCCAACGCCCATTATTACTCACTAAATAACAAATCTGGGAAACTACTAGCCGCCTGCCTTAAAGCCCAACATATCAAATCAAGAATTGCATATCTACTAGATCAAGACAATAAAGCAAAGCTTCCAAATCCTATAGATCTAGCAAATAGCTTTAGAGATTACTATTCTGCGCTTTATAATGTAAAAGAAGATCCTTTCACACTAACAAGCGCGGCACAGAAAGTTCAACAGTTTTTACAGAAGATTAATTTACCCATTCTCAACTGACGCTCCAATCATGACTACGGAAGTCCTCAAACATATTAATTCTTTACTAGAGATGAGCGAGTATACTCACTAAGGCACATTACTCGAGTGAGTAGTGCCTTAGCCGAGTATCTCCCCGCTCGTCTCTAAATATTCGGGGGCGGCGCGGGTGACAGGTAAGTTGCGGCGGGGAGCGGGGGGGAGAAAGAGATCTCCTCCGTTCCTCCCGGCTCTCCCCCGCCGCTCCCCGCCGGCCCCCGAATCTTTAGAGACGAGCGGGGAGAGTAGTGCCTTAGCCAAGTATACTTGCTCATCTCTATTCTTTACCAATAGGTAAATCACCAGGTCCAGATGGACTTACAAACACTTATTATAAGAGCTTTAGAGAGATTCCATCACCGTACATGTGCAAGATATTTCAATTAGTAATAACAGAAGGTTCTTTCCCCAAAGAAAATCAACAAGCCCTAATAGTTACTCTTCCTAAGGGCTCATGTCCATTACCATGTTTTTACCATTGCACATATGCATGATACGCGGTGAATGGAGGCAATGAAAGTCAATGGACTCTGCATATCAATATGCAAGAGAAATAAATCATGCTCTATATTACTCTGTGTATCATATGCAGCCCTTGTAAGGGTAATACATTGTGTATGGGGAACGTTTCCATATACACTCAAAAAAACTTAAATCCCACTGCGCATGTCTGTGACATGTGATTCGCGGTCATGCACAGTGCCATACTCAGCCCATATGCGGTCTCTGCCAGCTCTCTGCCAGTAGAGCATATGGGCTGTATTGTATAAAATGCTGCAGGAGACCCACAGTGTTTTACACATATGGACATGGCCATGAGCCCTACGTAGAGAAACACCCAGTTGTCCTACAACCTAGACCTATTTCATTAATGAATACTGACATTAGACATTATGCAAAACTACTTTCTTTTAGATTAGGTTTGATTTTACCAACTCTTATTAAGGAAGATCAAGTAGGATTCATAAGGGGTAGACAGGCCCCAGAAAACACTAGACAGGTTTTAAACATGATAAACTATGTCGAAATGGCAAACATCCCTGCAGTTTTTCTTGCACAAGATGATAAAGCATTTGATCAAATAAATTGGGTATATGCCTTTGCAGCTCTTGGTTTTGGTAGTAACTATCTAAAAAGCAATATCTACACTAAATTCTAATCCGAAAGTATTCACGAACAGGGCACTCTTGGAAGGATTTTACAAGGAGAATCTCTTACCCCATTGGAACAAATTTAGTCTAAATAACCCCTTACTTCTGGAAATTTTTACAAATACTCACAACTACAGCATTTTCTAAATACACATAAACATTCATTGTGTAGGGGCAACCTAAATATATCCAAAATATTCTCCAAGGGTATAAAAGGGTTGAAACTAGAGATGAGCGAGTATACTCGCTAAGGCACATTACTCGAGCGAGTAGTGCCTTAGCCGAGTATCTCCCCGCTCGTCTCTAAAGATTCGGGGGCCGGCGCGGGTGACAGATGAGGTGCGACGGGAAGCGGGGGAGAGAAGGATAGAGATCTCCCCTCCGTTCCTCCCCACTGTCCCCCGCCACTCCCCGCCCCCCACCGGCCCCGAATCTTTAGAGACGAGCGGGGAAATACTCGGCTAAGGCACTACTCGCTCGAGTAATGTGCCTTAGCGAGTATACTCGCTCATCTCTAGTTGAAACCCATATACACATTACTTCATGATCATGTAAGATTCCAAAAAGCATATCCATTGAAGGAATGGGAAAAGAAGTTAAACTAAAAATGTAATGACAATGAATGGAAACAAGCTTTAATCCTAACCCACAAAGCACCTAAATGTAGTACGCATATAGAAACATCAATGAAGATTATGTTGAGATGGTAATATACACCAAAACGTTTAGCCCCAATGTATCGAAATAGCTCGGTGGACATTAATTGTGGGACTGCCCCTTTCTTTCATAGTATTAGGTTGCTGTGTTCCACCTGTTGTCATCCTTGATTGGCCATGTAATTCAGAAATCCTCTCTACTAGCATTAATAAATATTGGCTCCCATGTAATTCCAGCTAAGCTACGAATTCTAGGAAGTTGAATATTTGCATTGTCGAATCCAACTTTATTAAGACATTGGAAACACACAACAATCCCCACTGTAGACGAAACTATTGTTTTGATTAATCAGACCTTAAGTGAAGAGGTTGTGATCCCTATTTTCCAGTATATAAAATCCAAGGGGAACATATCACTTCATATTTAGGTATAGTGCCATGCAAGGAGATAATTCACCATTATCCATGCCATTTGAATCTTAACGATTTCTAAAGGGATGTAATTAGTTTTCCATCTCCTGGCCATAGTTCTCTTTGCTGCTAAAAAAAATATAGTAAATTAATGTTTTAGTGTTTTTTAGAACACAGGGAATTGAGAGAACACATGGAAAGGTTTGTGTTGGACCCTTCTGTAAATTAAAATTTGTAACCAAATAAATCATGGGGTAAATATGGATTCAAATGTATGAGTGACTGGGCATTACCACCATATATAGTGCCTTTGTGCCATCCTGTCTACACCTCCTAAAACATAATGGTGAAACCTCCGGATCTATGTGGGATAATCTAGATGGTACCATGAACCATCGAAGGAGGACCTTCCATCCAGCTCCTACTAGTAACATATTAATAGAGATTTTGGCAGTGGTTTGTGTCATCCGTCCCAGTGATCAAGATCCAAGACCTTTCCAGTATCCCTTTCCTACCTCTGCATGTATGGTAATTTATCTGAGATAGGTGAAATTATTTTAGGTATCAATGAGATTACTCTTCTAGTGGAAGATGAATTTAGATAGACAGTTTCAAAATTTGTTTTTGACATTCGATCTACATTATCAGTTTTAAGACTTTTAAGAGAATGAATAATCTGGTGATAGCGAGAGCTCTCCAAATCTGGCAGGTTGTTAAAGATACAGTAGAATGTTAATGGTTTAACCCCTTTTATTACTTTTTGTCTTTTTAACTTTCAAGTTTTCCTCCCCACTTTCAAACAATCGTAACTCTTTTATTTATCTATCAACATTGCTGTCTTAGGGTTTGTTTATTATGGTACGAGTTGTATGAAACTGGATATGGTACCATCTTGTCAGCAATTTCTGATATCCCTCCCAATGTGAGGCGCAGCGTATGAACTCGTGAGCATATTTTTGTGCCTTGCACCAAACAAGGAGAAATGTTTGGCCAGGTCTTTGACAATTGCTTCTTTAGGAAAATTTACGGTCAGTGTGGAGTAGGTTGCTTAAAGAAGTGGGTATTAATGCCAAAGTCGCTGAGTTAGATTTTAAGTAGTTGTGTAATTGAAGATAAGCAAAATGTTCTGAATATGGAATTTCAAACCTCTCCTGGTGTTGAGGAAAAAGGGAATTTTCCATCCAGGAGAAATCTAAAACAGCCGTAGCTCCACATCTGAACCAATTACTTAAGGACAGGTTTGGGATAAGGAAAATTAAGCTTTGTAATGGAACTGAAAGATTAACAAGGTTGGGAATAGAAGAGCTGCAAAATTAATAACTTATTTCATGACTGTATAGTAGTTGGCGCTGTCAGGGGTTTTGCAGGTGGAAGAAGGGGTTTTACAGGAGATACTACAAGGTATGCTTTCCAATTCAAGATATGGGAAGCAGATGATTCCAAAGAAGGCCAGTCAGAAAGTCACCTTTGTCTACTGCATGGTTAAAAAGTCTAGAATATGGAAAAGAAGAGCAGATTGAAAAACTTTAAGTACTCATTGGAGAACCCATCTGGCCCAGAGTATTTGCCCATCTTCAGTGATTTAATAGCTGATGTGATTTTATCTACTGCAATTGGTTTGTTGAGCTCTTGAAGCTTTGACAGGCTTAGACAAGGGAGGTTAAATTGACGAGAGGAATGCCTTAATGTGTGAGTCGTGCCCTGTGTTAGGTTATAAAGTTTGTGATAGTATTTGCTGAATTTGTCTGCGATCTCTTGAGCTTGTAACAATAGGGCTTCTCACAAGGAGTGCAAGATTTCAGAGGTAGAGATAGTTTTATGAGTAGCTAACAGGCTAGTGATCTTGGACAACAGTTCTTAGAAATTTTGACAGCGCCACTTTAATAATGGTGGCAGCTTGTTGAATGAGTAACTCTTGGATGTAGGCCTTATGAGTATTACAGGGAGGGGTATTTGTGCTGTGTTAGATGCATAAGCATTAACTATAGTAAATGCTGTGTTGTTGATAATACACACCAGAGCTACAAATCTCCCTCTGTGATCATAAATTTCATCCAATAGTTGGAAATCAAATGTTTTCTTAATAACAACGCAACAAACAGAAAAACATAGTTATCATTCAGTGCAGTGTGTCAAACTGCGCCAACTTGGGGTAAAATTTTCAAGAAGCATATGGGTAAGCCTGCTAGAAAACATATTCAATATGTCAATACCTCATGATATGTTTGTTGCAATTTTCCACTCTTGTCGTGGATATGCTTTTTGTCCACAACTTACTCAATTTGGAATGTTTACACCCTTCCATATTAATTCTGAATTGATTATATGCGCATAAGAAGTTTCCACACTGACTCAGGTTCAGCATGTATAAGCTTCCTCAATTCTCCTTTATTGTTGGGCGCGTAGCCTCTTTTAAAAGAGTGTAACATATCCGCCCATCTGGGCAGGTCAAAGATTACATAGATACAACGCATTGTTTAATTATTGAATAAGCATCTTGCAATTCTTCCATCCTCCGGTCATCTGTGATTGGCCATCAGGTGGTGGATGAAATGAGTGGGTTGTCTTGGAGCCACGTGTGGTTCCTTCGATATGATTGGATGTTACATGATGAACTATAAATTGCACAAACCTCCCATGTTATTTGCATACGTTTCCAGTAAACCTGCTTGGATTATTATTGTGGTAGCTGAAAGCAGTACCTTGTCTCAAATGCTGTTAACTGTCTACTTTTTACTTCTTCTAAATGCACAAAAACAGATGGAAAATGTAACATGTTTATACTATATATATCTTGTCAGCGTTTTGAGAACAGAAGTTTCATAAGAGGAAGTAGATACATTGGATACATGAAAGAAGGCATATCTATATTTGTATCAGTAATGGAAAAGTACTGGCATTTAGTATACGGAATAACAACAGGTTCATTGTCCATTACCAAAGGCCCACAGTCCAGAATATAGATATATTGGGTTTCCACTACAGGCAATCTTAGGAGAAGTCTATTTGTTGTGAGGCTGAGCTTGGTTATATGGAGGAGGAAGTGAATACCCCAGGAATCTCGTAACTCCAGATCTTTTGCATATGTTGCAAAGACGTGAGTGTTGCCTTTTCCTCTAAATATCACTCTTGGTGGAAAGCCCCATTTGTAGGGAATGGCTTGGTTTCATAGAGCTAAGGTAATTCGTGCGGATTTCTTTCTCATCAAAATTGTGGATTGTCAGAGGTCAATGCAGAGTGAAATATTTTGAAATGGAGTAGGAAATGAAGGCAATTTCTGAAAAGTTTAACAGTTTGCATTAATTGTTCCTTAATGAGAAAAAAAGTGAATTCTAGAAATGGTGTCCCAAGGAATGGCGGTAGGGAGTTTTTGAGGTTTACGGAGTCAATGTGCACAATCAACAATAAGGTCAAGAGCGGTACATTGCGAGAGTACAGTTTGTATCAATTTCTGTAAGAATGGAATGAGCTTGGATAATGGAATTGTCTCAGGAATAACCTGAAATGTTACATTATTTCTGTGAATGCTATCTTCAACATGTGCAAATTTATTCCTTAGAGCTTCAACCTCCTCCTCTAAATCATTGTGCGTGTCTACTATGGAGTTGTGGGATAAGGAAACTCCCCCATCATATGTTCAACATATTCCACTTGTTCACCAATGGTATCTACTGTCACATTAATACTTGTGATAGCCTTGGAAATATCTTTTAGAATGGAGCTATGTAGAGTCATCATGGCTTCTTTTAAGAACATTTTGGAAGCATCTTGATTATTAGCTGGGATGTCTTTCTATGGAAAACCCCCATCATCACTAGCATGTACAGACTCTGGCACTAGGCTTTGCTTTGCAGGGCCTGGGAGTAGCATAATTAGGGACCATAGATTCGCCAGAGGCTAGGTGAGGTGTTCCTTATAGTGCCTTGCGGTGCTAACCCCCTTTTTTGTTTAACAATAGCAGGCAGTGGTGGAAATCTATTGAGCTGTGTGTGTAGCTGACCTGCCGTGTCCAGAGAAGAGAAGTCCTGGTCAACAGGAGTTTCAGAGGCAAGAGGTACAGTACTGTGGTAAGTACCTGCTAGGATAGAGGAGGCTGGCAGAGCACAGGCTGTAGGCTCAATGGGAAGGCCACAGTCACTAGATAGGTATGCTTGTCCTCCACTCCCTGTTCCCAATGCCACCTGGAGCTCAGTGTAAGTTTCACAAGAGGCAGGAGAAGTGCCCCTGACAGCAGTGGAAGCATCTGGCGGGTCCGAGCTGCATGCAAAGCCACACATGAAGAAAGGTGAGAGCCGTGGGGTTTTATCACTACTACTTCCACTTTGGTTAGGGAAGAGCTACATTAGCATGCGGCCATTCAGCTCAGCTTCCAGGCCATGCCCCCTCTTGCTGTACTACATAAAAAAATACATATATATATTTGGAAAAAATAAAAATATTTTCTGCTGCCATCTTCTGACAGCCATAACTTTTCCATTCTTGTGTGAAAGCTTGTTTTTTGCAGGACATCCTGTAGTTTATAATTATACCATTTTGACTTTTTGATCGCTTTCCATAAATTTGTTTCTCAGAGACAGAGTGGCCACAAAAGGCTCAATTTGGTGTTATGTATTTTTTTTGTCTGATGACATTCATTGTGTAGGATAAACAATGTATTACTTTAATAAATTACAGCAATACCAAATATGTTTTGAAGTTTCTTGTCTTGATTTTTTAATTAAAAGTATGAGCAAAGGTTTTTCTTAACTTTTGCTTCATTTTATTTTTTTTCAAATGATAATTAAAACTTTTTTAAAACCTACCTGTACATTATTTTTTAGTCCCCATAGGGGACTTGAACTTGTGATCATTTTATCTCTATAGAGTGTAATGTAATACCATAGCATAATAATATGTTATATTACATTATACCACTTTCTTACAGGCAGTCTACCAGTCATGGCGGCCTTAGGGGCCTTCAGATGGCTGCAATGGCAACCAAATGGCACCTCTTGATCTCATCACTGGGGGCCATTTGGGCCATATAAATGCCGCTGTCAGAATTTACAGTGGTGTTTAAATGATTAACAGCCACAGTCATGCGTGAGCACTGATTGCAACTGTTTTGAGCTGGTGTCAGCTGTCAAAGACAGCCAGCACCCATCCTGTATGGAGCGGGATTTGATCCCGATCCTACTCTATTCAAATCCTGCACCTCCATAACATAAATATGTGTCCTGTGATGTTAAGGGGGTAGCACTAAACTATCTATCTAAAGTTTCCAATCCTAAAAAAACCCTTAATCAATCCACCATTGAAATTGGGAAGTTGAAAAGCCGGGCTCAAATTTTTAATATGGGAGTAGCAGGTTTATGAGGTGACCCTAGGGGGACCAAGAATTCAGCTGGTCCTATAAAGAAATTGAGCATGACAGGGCTGGGCACAATGTTCATGTCTGTTCTGTACATGCTCAATAAAAGGTGGCTGTAATATTTTAATATAGTTATCTTGACATATTTATTATACTTGTGCACCGTATGATCTTCACATTTTTTTTCCTTTTTTCTACAGAATACATTGGCGCTGTAGAAATAAAGGTTATTAATAATATTATTATAAGTCAACATAACTTTACAAATAAGTGCTGATTATAAGAGGTTACTTTATTCCTGTCACTTCCGCCTGTAATGTTTGCGGCACAAGATGGTAACATGCTAAGATAAGAGTAGTGCCATCTGCCAGGGGAAACTTTAAATGCTATATGAATTATGTTCTGGTGCTTTAGGTTACAACAAAGCAATACAAAATAGAGAGTAATATTGTATTATCCTCCACAGTTCAGCATCCCCTGCTGATTGACAGTCTCACAATGATAGCACAGGGACTGGCAATAAACTTGCGAGGCTATGAGGGGTCTAAAAACTATTTGCTCACCTCCTGACTTTTTCTCCATTTTTATCTCTGGGGAAATTACACCAACCCTAAGAGCAAAGTGAAGCTTGATAAACGGCTTCAGGATCAATATATAGTTTGATTACAAAATAAAAACTGATAATGATTTGACATTTTTCATTCTGTCTCCAATTATTGATATATAGATAAATTTAGTTGCAACTAGAGAATGAGAAGTGTCATAAAGTAATATGATCTTCAATACGTGATTATAATACACAAACACACAATACACCACTTTATTCAAAAGAATAGATTGATTGATTCCTGATTATTGTATCCTTACTAACTTAGGGAGCTATTACACGAGTGCTGATAATGTTCATTTAACTCCTAAGGGCGTGGTCAGGTGAGCGTGTTTACTTGCGTGCCCATGTGCGCAGAAAAAATGCGCTCCTCGCATAAGCAGAAAACACGTGAACAAGCAAAGTTTCATATGCGCAGCGCATGAAACTTTGCCCGTTTACTGGAGCAGCTGCTTTATGAAGGTCCCCCTATCACTGAACACTGTGACAGCCTGTCACAGTGTTCAGTGATGATGGGACTTATCCAGAATCCCCTATCACACCTGTGTCAGGGGACTGTGATGCTATCCCATTGCTTTCTGTGGGGCTGGGCCTGCTGCTGCCCCATTGAAAGCCATGGGATGAAGACAACCCCTGCAGGGATTTTTGGGGAGTGGCTTGAAATATAAGCCCTTCCCCAAAAATGACCCCTAGCTGCTGGAAAAAAAATAAAATACATCACTTAGCAGCGCTGTTGAGCTCTGGCGTGTCTTCTCTCCGGCTCCCCGGCACTCTTCTGAATCATTTCTGAAAGGGCTGTCTGTGATTGGCTAAGCGCTCAGCCAATCAGATACAGCCATTTCAGCAAGTGGGGATTTTATATCCCCACCTGCTGAAAGAGCTTCAGAGCAGTGCAGGGAGAAGACAGGTTAGAAGCGCCTGAGTCCCAGCAGCTGAAGAGAGGTGAGTGTATATTTTTTTTTATTTTTAACACATTCTAGGGATGATTTTCAGGGAAGGGCTTATATTTAAAGCCCTTCCTCGAAAATCCTTGCAGGGCTTGCCAACAGCCCATTGCTTTTAATGGGACTGCGGAAGTGCCGGTCCGATTGAAAGCAATAGGAGAATATCGCAATCCTCTGCCACAGCTCTCATAGCTGTGGCAGGGGATTCTTTACTCCCCACAGGCAGTTCCCTTAGCACTAATCACTGTGACAGTGCTGTCACAGTGTTCAGTGACAAGGGGACTCCCCGTGGGAAATATTTACACAGCAGCAACAGAGAGGTGAGTACTTAGTATATATATTTTTTTATTTTATTTTTTACATTTTTTTTAACCAATAGGGATGATTTTCAGGGAAGGACTTATATTCAAAGCACTTCCCCGAAAATCACTGCAGGGGTTGCCAGCAGCCCATTGCTTTAAATGGGGCTTCCGGCAGCAGCTGCAGCCCCATTAAAGGCAATGAGCACAGACCTGCATTCATGCATGTTTGTGCACGTACGTGGGTGCACGGTTTTGTGCGTACCTATGTACGGCAATGCACGCGCTCGTGTGAATGCACCATAAGGAGCTGAGATGTACCACAATTAATGCTAGATGCTAATTATGCTTCATACCTCAAAGTGTACGTAAATACGCCAAAATGGGAATTTGTTTAGACTGCATGCTGAGGTGACTTTTACCCCAAGTGGTTTGAAAATCTGGATTCACAGCCACATGAAGAATGTTATTCCACTAAAATAATAAACATGTTTGAAGAGTTTTAAAAAACAATCGCAATGAGAGCGCATTGAAATGAGATGCACCAAAAACAATTCTTAGTTGCGGCAAAAACGACATAAATGCACTAAAGTTAAATACTAGAGATGAGCGAGCATACTCGTCCGAGCTTGATGCTCGTTCGAGTATTAGGGTGCTCGAGATGCTCGTTACTCGAGACGAGCACCACGCGGTACTCGTCTCGATTAAACGAGCACTGACCATTGAATTCAATGGAGCCGGCAATACAGCCGGCTCCATTGAAAGCAATGGGCTGCAGGCGATCGCGGGATGAATTGTCGGGAAGGGCTTAAATATATAAGCCCTTCCCTGCAATTCATCCAGAAATGTGTAAAAATAAAATAAATATATATACTCACCTTGTCCCGGCAGACGGAGTTCAGCGCGGCCGGCCTGCAGTGGGTGTGAAGGGGGTGTGAGTCAGGCATGCCCCTGATTGGCTCAGCGCTGAGCCAATCAGAGGCAGATCTCACTCACACCCATTCATGAATTCATGAATGGGTGAGTAAGTGTTGCCTCTGATTGGCTCAGCGCAGCTCTCCGCTGAATGACAGCAATTCAGCACCACAGTGCAGGGGACAGCAGGAGAAGACTCGGCTGTGCCCCAGCAGCTGAAGGGAGGTGAGTATCTATTTTTTTTGTTTTTTAAATCACTTTTAATTCATTTCCAGGGAATGGCTTAAATGTAAAGCCCTTCCCTGAAAAAGAATTCAGATGTGCCAGCGGACCATTGTCTTCAATGGAGTCGCCGGCAGCAGCAGCGGCTCCATTGAGGAGAATGCCTGCATTTTTATTCTTTTTTACACTAAAATCTTTCTTTTTCAGGTAAGGGCTTATATTTTTAAGCCCTTCCCGAAAATTCATCCTGCGCTCGCCGGCAGCCCATTGCTTTCAATGGAGCCAGCTGTATTGCCGGCTCCATTGAATTCAATGGGCTAACATCGTTCTTCTCTGCCACAGCTGTTACAGCTGTGGCAGAGGAGAATGATCGTTATGCTGATAGTGGGGGGGGGGGGGGGGGTCCTCACTCTTGCCACTATTGTGGCTTAATAGTGAGACCTCGGAGCCCAAAATGCAGCCCTGCATGTTGCTCCTCGCCTGCCCTATCCATTTCTGTGTTTTTTACATGACTTTGGTGATTTGCTAAGATTTTCACAAATGAAAACCTTCGCGGAGCACCAGTCATATACAAAAATGCTCGAGTCGCCTATTGACTTCCATGGGGTTCGTTACTCGAAACGAACTCTCGAGCATCACTGAAAGTTCGACTCGAGTAACGAGCACCTGAGCATTTTGGTGTTTGCTCATCTCTATTAAATACCTTTTGTGAGTGTGCTCAAAATTTACCTCAGAGTCTAAAAGATTGTGCAATAAATTTGTGTCAAATTTGGTAAATACATAGCGATCAGCATAAAATGCGCCAATTTATCACCTATGCTATTTAGACTTGGTCTAAGTTTCTCTCTGTCTACTATACACTTACTTTTAGCGCCTGTTTCTGACATTCAGCTTCATAAATATGTTGAAAATATCCAATACACAGAGGCCACACCCACATTCATAAGAAAAAAATGACACAGCCATTCATAATTTTTCATTCTGCTTGGCAGAAATCAGTTGTGAATGTATGAAAATAGCAGTCTATTAATCTGGCACAAATTCCACCATGAATTTGGTGCAAAAGGCTTCATAAATAAGCCCCATAATATGTAAAGATGAAAAATACATATTGTATGTATAACTTGCAATGTGATCCAGAAAAAGGCAAAAAAAAAAAACGGGGAGAAGTCAATTTTCCTCATTTTAGGGAAAAATCTGGAAATTTAAAGTATACACCTCTTCCTTGGCCAAAAAAACAAAACATTTTAAAGCCATTTTAGGATACATTAAGTTTACATTGTTAAGAGTTATTCCCAGTGTAACATAGTGGTTCCCTTGGAGTTAGAACACTGTTCCAACTGCATGAAGTGTTACAGAACAAAGCGTGTTCCATCTCCGGGTCTTATCTCACTACAATAAGGTCATTCCTTTCAGTTCTGAAAGAGATTTAAATCTGAAAATTATATCTTTTGCCTACAAAGACACTGTTGATATACAACTGGTTTAAAATGGAAGCGGTCACATGTGTGATTTTTACATGTGCTTAAAATTCACACCTGCAAAAGATAAAACATATGGGTGTCAATGGACGCGATTAGAGATGAGCGAGCGTACTCGTCCGAGCTTGATATTCGTGCGAATATTAGGGTGTTCGAGATGCTCGTTACTCTTAACGAGCACCACGCGGTGTTCGGGTTACTTTCACTTTCCTCTCTGAGACGTTAGCGCGTTTTTCTGGCCAATTGAAAGACAGGGAAGGCATTACAACTTCCCCCCGCGACGTTTAAGCCCTATACCACCCCCCTGCTGTGAGTGGCTGGGGAGATATGGTGTCACCCGAGTATTGAAATCTGCCCTTCCCGCGGCTCGCTACGGATGTATTCTGACATTAGTTCAGGGAAAGTGGTATCGTGTTGGAGCTGCTATAGGGAGAGTGTTAGGTGTATTGTAGGCTTCAAGAACCCCAACGGTCCTTCTAAAGGCCATAAATCGTCTCTATATGCGCTCAGTGGGGCCGGCGGCAGCAGCGCCGACCCCATTGAGAACATATAGAAGACAAATCCTTCTTTTCTGCCACAGCTGTAACAGCTGTAGCAGAGAAGAACGATGTTTGCCCATTGAATTCAATGGAACCAGCAATACAGCAGGTTCCACTGAATGCAATGGGCTGCCGGCGATCGCAGGATAAATGGTCGGGAAGGGGTTAAATATATAACCCCTTCCCTGCAATTCATCCAGAAATGTGATACACTAAAAATATATACCGGCGTATAAGGCGACGGGGCGTATAAGACGACCCCCCCCCCAACTGTCACCTTATACGCCGGCAATACAGTGGAGCAAAGAATAAAAAGCATTACTCACTTCTTCAGACGATCTGCGCCGCTCCTGTAGACTGTCACTCCTTCCTGGTGTTCTGCGGTGCTCCTGCAGGCTGTCGCTCCCTCCTGGTTCCCGGCAGAGCATTGCTTTCTCTACGAAAGGCTTTAAATCCACGCCTCCAGAAACACACGTGCCTTCAGCCAATCACAGCCAATGACAGTGATGTCATTGAATTGCTGTGATTGGCTGTGTTTCTGGAGGCGGGGATTTCAAGCTTTTCATAGAGAAAGCTTTAGTCCGTGGACCAGGAAGGAGTGACAGTCTGCAGGAGCGGCGCAGATCGTCTGAAGAAGTAAGTAATGCTTTTTATTCTTTGCTCCACTGTATTGCCGGCGTATAAGGTGACAGTTGGGGGGTCGTCTTATACGCCCCGTCGCCTTATACGCCGGTATATATTTTTAGTGTATCACATTTCTGGATGAATTGCAGGGAAGGGGTTATATATTTAACCCCTTCCCGACCATTCATCCTGCGATCGCCGGCAGCCCATTGCATTCAGTGGAACCTGCTGTATTGCTGGCTCCATTGAATTCAATGGGCAAACATCGTTCTTCTCTGCTACAGCTGTTACAGCTATGGCAGAGGAGAACGATCTTTACGCTGACAGTGCGGGGGGGGGGCCCACTCTTGCCGCTATTGTGGCTTAATAGTGGGACCTGTGAACTTGAGATGCAGCCCAACATGTAGCCCCTCGCCTGCCCTATCCGTTTCTGTGTCGTTCCCATCACTTTCTTAAATTGCCCAGATTTTCACACATGAAAACCTTAGCGAGCATCGGCGAAATACAAAAATGCTCCGGTCGCCCATTGACTTCAATGGGGTTCGTTACTCGAAACGAACCCTCGAGCATTGCGAAAATTTCGTGCCGAGTAACGAGCACCCGAGCATTTTGGTGTTCGCTCATCTCTAGACGCGATCTTTTTATGCGCGAAGTGCGGTTTTTTTTTCACGCACTTATACACGCTTGTAAATATCGCTCATCTGACTGAGCCCTTATAAGTAATGTCAAAGGTACTATATCACTATTTTTTAATTAATTAAAACCAGTTGGAAAAACATTTTCACTTTACTATTCTGTTTTATTTTTTTTAATTATAGGTTTATTTTATTTTGTTGTCTACATGTCACTATGCGGACGGCCATCTTGCATGAGCTGCATTTCGAAATTTGCTTTACAGCAGCTTCATGGGTCATAAACACAATGGAAAATAGCTGACCCACTGTGGTATGGTATCCTGGGAAGTTAAAACAAAATGGAATGATTGGTATCCTCTGTAGGCTACAAAAACAACCAGCATAAGTGATACCATCAGGGACCATAAATATAGAAACCTATCAATCACTATCTCATATTAAAACAATAACTCTATTAAATACTATTAAAATATCTGACTCAAACTAGATATTCTGTTGACTCCATTTATTGGTTTTGTTGCCCATCTTTGAACCCTCCCAAACTCTAATACATCATTCTTGAGCACTGATACCTTAAATTGTACACGATGCGGTAATCGGAAAAGAATACCAGAAAGAGCATATGACCAAACAGAGCGTTCAGGAAGTACAATAAAAGCTTACTATTTTAGTTACCATGCTGTCACTTATGTATTATTCTTACTTATTCTTGGTCCTCTTTCCATCATTCACAGTAATCTCTGACTGAGCTTTACTTCTGAGTGAAGGTAGGCCCCTCTGACTGCAACGTAGCTAACAGAGCTGCTATTCCGATAGTTATGGAGCCTATGTATTTTAGAGGCTGTTCACATCTAATTTTTTTATATGACTCCAATTTCTGTCTTGAGATTGCCTTTTAATACCCAAAAATGGAAGCCAGAAGAAACCCTGGGCTGAAAATGTAGTTTTCAATGAAGTCTCTATTTGAGCAGCTTTCCATTGGTTTTCAGCATTTGCCTTGGAGAAAATAATGTAGCTGTGTATGTATTCTCTTTGGCACAAATGCCAGAAAAACTATTTCACATGTTATGCTCTCCAGCGCAAATGTTGGAAATGAATTGAAAGTAGCTAAAATGGAGACTTTATTGGTAACCAGTAGAGATGAACGAACATGCTCGTCCGAGGTTGATGTCCGTTTGAGTATTAGCATACTCAATGGTGCTCGTTACTCGAGCGAGAACCACGCCGTGTTCGACCCATCCCCGTTTTGACCCCTCTCTGCATTACCATTTCCTGCTGTGACTGGGAGAGAGAGAGAGAGACAGACAGACAGACAGAGAGAGACAGAGAGAGAGAGAGAGAAAGTGAGAGAGAGAAAAAAGGGTTTGGCACCATGCGGGTCCATTGCAAATGGGTTTGTTACTCGAATAGAGCTCTTGAAAATTACGAAAAGCTCGACTCGAATAACAAGCACCCGAGCATTTTGGTGCTCGCTCATCTCTAGTTACCAGCTCAACAGTGGAAGGCTATGGTTGAGTTCTGTGGTTGTGTCTAAATTCCTTTTTGGGAATTATTATGTAACCCTTGGATAGAAAACTGAGATGTGAACGACCCCTAAGACAGCTAATGACCAAACGCTAACAGTTATATCTCCCAACCCAGTCCCCCGTTACACATAGTCCAACTTTGCATGTGTACTAAATGCAGAGAAGGGAGAAAGCCACTGACACAAACCTCTGTTGGTTGCTTATCTTCCAAGAACAAAAGGATGAGGCAGTTGAAATACAACTACTCAATCATCATCTTCCTTCACTTCTTCTGTTGGTGGATAGTGAGTAGGCCACCAAACTCATCAGATGATAGGCCAGTCAGTGGGCTTAGCCAATTTAGATTTAGTATTCATTGCTTTGATTAGGGCCCTTTTACATGAAGTGATATAGTTCAAATAATCATTAAATCATTTGAATATAAACATTAAATGCCTAATGTAAACATGGCCTATGATTGAACGCTGAACGAAAATTTGTTTGCTTATCATTTGCTGTTCATTGTATGCAGGCATAAAAATTATTGCTCATCGTTCACCAGTCGTTGCGTGAAAATCATTGTGGTTCAGTCTTTTGAAGACCATTCCCAGGCATTTACAAACTTCCCTGACAGACCATGATGGACTGAACAAACTATGATGAAAAAATGTAAACAATCATCTGCACGTGTACATGGACGTCGTTCGAAGGCAAACAACTTGCTTACTTGTTCCAACCATTCTCTAATCAGATCCAACATTCAAAACATTATTTACTCCAGTGGATAGTGACATTGTATACCCAACCATTCTACCACCGCCATTTCTGGAAGCCATTCATTTTGGAGTGTTGTGTGCATCCCTCCCTATAGAACAATACATGGTTAATCTTCAAACAAGTATAAATCATATGACGGAAAATATGAAGATAATTACAAGAAAGAACTATTTTTTATATCAACCAAACTTTTTGTTCTTCTAATTCCCTTTTCTCTAAGTTTGTTGTGTTTTTTTTCTTTGCGTTCTCTCAACTGATGAAGTGAAAATCTTGAACATCACAAACACCGAACATACAGTGGGATAAGATTTAGCTCACATAACAATTTAAACATCAGATATCTATGTGCACACAGTGGGAGAGCAAAATGTGAAATATGATCTGTGTCTGCTTCAATTACCGTGCTAATGGGATTTGTTCTAAGGATGACACCGAAAGCATAAATTTCTTTTGTTTATTGGTATGTTAATGGTACAAGTTTTCTTGCATAGTATTGTACTATATACATCTAGTCAAATAAGAGCAGAATTACCTCTTGAGAGTAAAGAAAAAAATAAGTTGGTATATCTTTATCTGGCGGCATGAATCTGAATATCTTGTATAATATTATATTCAAAAACCATAAGTGTAACCGCTGCTATGGGAATAAATCATATTCCAGAACATTTCACTGGTTGGCTCCAGATTGGTTATAATGAGAAGCTTCATGCATGAATATGTGTATTTGATCTCAGGGGTACTCCCCGTGAGCCCCCATATCCTTCTGGTTTATTGAAGGGAAGTACAATACAGTTATACTGAATATGACGCACCAATTACATGCATTCCCCTCCCAACATCATAACAACTCATGATTGGCCTAGTATGTAATGATGCTGATGATTAACATATGTTTACGCCCCAGGTGTATGTTGCTATACGAACACGCAATTCCTATTTACCCAAGTAGCATAGACTTTATTAATATTCCAATCTGGACCAAGGAATCCAAGGGATGAGATAAGGAGCAGCCCCCCTCTTATGAGCGGTGGGCATCGTTGGTCTTTCCCATGAGAAACACATCTCAGGACCTTGTTAAGTCTTGGGAATTTGTGTAGGAGTGTATTGCAGATACCAGCATAAGAATGCAAAACACACAGTGTACAGTATTGAACCGGTTAACCATTTCACTACTAGCTATTTTCTATGAAGGTGGATATATGAATATGTATATATGTTTGCATAGGCTGATTTCAGAAACACATTTATATTACTATTACTACAACAGAACTTCCACAATACTTCAGTCTTCTGTAATCAGTATACTCATGACTGTATAGTATGCTATAATAGTAGTTAAAGATGAGCAAACTTTTGAAAAGTTTGATTTGACCGCTTCGAAGAATTGAATCAAAAAGTTTGTTTTGGTCCAAGTTTAAGGTGGCTTTACACAGGAACAATCATTGCTAGTGAATGTGGATGGATGCAAGTGCCCCATTTTTGGGGATGTTTAGCTTTTACAGCATTCATCATGCAGTACAAATATGTTCTCTTTATTTTGCTGGTCAGTGCAATATCAAAATTATATTTTTTGTTATGTTCAACTAGTTTAAAATAAGTCTTTCTGACACCAAATTCTAACCCCATAACTTTTTAATGTTCCATAGATGGTGCTGTTAGGGATTGCTTTTTGCATGGCAACCTGTAGTTCTTATTGGTTTGTAACAGACCAATACTGATCCGCATCCTACACATTTCAGTCCACCCCTATGGGCTTCAATTGTAGAACAGTCTAGGAAAAGAAAGCAAGTCGAGGTGAAGCTTATATAATGAATGATTAAACCTCAAATGATCAAGTACACATAACACAATATTGGCCGGTGGATCGGAGGGGAAACAGTGAAGAACAACTGTAGGTAACATGCCCTTCTGCCCCTCCGGTTCCATGACAGTATTTTGTCCCAAATCCGGAGGGTCACTTTAAAACAATTGGAGCCATTGCAACAATGTTGTCTGGTAATCAGGCAACCCCTTTAAGACGTTCAGAGAAGCTACCATCCAATGTAGTGATCCAAAGTGCCTCTCAGACAGAAGCACATGCTTCCAGTTCCCTCCTTGTATAGGCCTACAAACCCTTCCAAGGATAATGGCCTCCAACAAATCCAATTTAGCATGAAAAGGTTTTCATTTTATTTTTCTGAATATTAAAAAAAACATCTTTTTTTAAGTCCTTCTAGGGTATTTGAACTTGTGATTGCTTGTACCATACTGTATGCAGCAATATAGAAGTATGGTACTTTTAATGGTTGCCTATTAAGCACTGCCAATGGAATAGTAGAAGGTTCACAAGTGTTTTATTGTTATTAGAATGCAGGAAATATTTCATTTCTTGCATTCTGTTAATAAACTCCGGCTTAGTATATAACAACCGAGCTATGAGTATAAGAGCACTAATTATAGGAACCAGGGACAAATCCATAGCATACATTGCAAAATCAAATCCAATTTGAGCAGTTTATAATACAGTCAGATCCTTATAGCCTCAAGGTGTTGTCTGAAATCAATTAGTACCTGTTCAAACAGCTCTGGTAACCAATTAGTCAATGAATGAGTCTATTTGGCCATTAAAAAAAACTCACCTATCCGCAGGGCATTGTGGTAATCTTTAATAGGGTGCTATAGATAAAAGTAATTGCCTTTATTCCTAATGATGATATTCTTAAACTCTGGATTTGCCATAAACAAATGGAAAAAATATAGATTCAGCTTACTCAGAGCTTAAGCTCACTGCAATAACAACTTATAAAAGCAGCTCTATACATAAGGCTGCATTCACACGAACGTATATCGGCTTGGTTTTCACGCCGAGCCGATATACGTTGTCCTCATCTGCAGGGGGGGAGCCTGGAAGAGCCAGGAGCAGGGACTGAGCTCCCGCCCCCTCTCTGCCTCCTCTCCACCCCTCTGCACTATTTGCAATGGGGAGAGGCGGGACGGGGGCGGGAGTAAGTTTTGAGAATTAGCCCAGCCCTTGTCCCACCTCTCCCCATTGCAAATAGTGCAGAGGGGCGGAGAGGAGGCAGAGAGGGGGCGGGAGCTCTGTTCCTGCTCCTGGCTCTTCCATCCTCCCCCTCTGCAGATGAGGACGACGTATATCGGCTCAGCGTGAAAACCAAGCCGATATACGTTCGTGTGAATGCAGCCTAAATTTGCAAAAGGTATTTATCTTATGGGATGTTGTATCTGCTGTACAAGAGAGTCTCCCTCCATGCAGCACAGACTTGTTTACGATTCTTCCATTCAAGCAACAGGGAACATGAGAAGATTCAGTGCTACACAGGTGTAATATCATCATACAGTGCTCAATAATACCAATATAGTCACTGCACGCTATCGCCATGGCTCACCTGCTACTACAGCAATGGTCTCCCTACTCCTGCATGTTGGTCTCTGCAGACTGTGCCTTCTCCTTGTTTGCTGCCTGTAGGATGCACACCTTCCCAGCCCCTGTCTTAAAAGGCCAGTGTTTAGCTCACAATTCTGTCCCTCCACCAATTCCCAGCTGTCTCCTGCAATATCAGGCAAGCTCCTCCTATGGAGAATGCTTAAGCTATCGGTCAACATTAGCCATTGTAATAGAAGCACCAGTTTATGTATTCTGGAATATCACCAGTATATGCCATAATATTATGACCCATAGAAGTTTGACCCTCAAGGCTTATTCACACAAGCGTATATTGACCGCATATTCATGGCAGGCCAATATATGCGACCATCTGATACATTGGATTCCAATGCATCAGTTCAGATGGCCGATTTTGCGGTGCGTAAAAAACAGCCAACCAGAAAAGATAACTCATAAGGTGCGTATTCCGGATGGCCATTTTTACGCTGGCCTGAAAAGATAGTTCTGGAGCAATCTTCTAGCTGTAATGTGGCAGCCGGTCCCATAGACTCCTATGGGAGCCTATGGGAGTTGCCGGAAAAGGGAGATGGGAGGGAGTTTAGCAGAGGCTCTGCTATACTCCCTCGCCCTCTCCGCCTCTTGCCAGCTGCCAGCAAGGGGGCGGGGTGCAGTGGAAGATTAGCCCACTAGCTCCTGACGTGTTCCGCCCCCTCCTCTTGCTGACAGCTGCAAGGGGCAGAGAGGGGGCAGGAGTTTAACATACTAGCTAAAATCGCAGTGCCCATGTGAAGGAGCCCTCGGGCGAAGAAATGGATCATGGTCCCTGAAGCTTATTTTCTGCACATTAATACTCCCATCCATCTGTTGTGATGGGAGCTCAACACAATTTCAATGAATTAAAAGAGCTGTAACTCTTAACTAATACTGCTGCTCCTACATTCTTAGTAGGGGTTCCACTACTTGGACTCTCACAACCAGTAAGTAGAGATGAGCGAGTATACTCACTAAGGCACATTACTTGAGCGAGTAGTGCCTTAGCCGAGTATCTCCCCGCTCGTTTCTAAAGATTCGGGGGCCGGAGCGGGTGACAGGTGAGTTGCGGTGGGGAGCGAGGGGGGGAGAGGGAGAGAGAGATCTCCCCTCCGTTCCTCCCAGCTCTCCCCCGCCGCTCCCCGCCCCCCCCCCCCCGAATCTTTAGAGACGAGTGGGGAGATACTAGGCGAGTAATGTGCCTTAGCGAGTATACTCGCTCATCTCCACCAGTAAGTAATAGCATATGCTAGCAATATACTGTCACTGACTACAGTAGGGGTTAAGGTTAAAGTATTTCTGCAAGCATTCCGGCAGGTGCTATATGGTAGCATAGCAGTCATGCTGACATGGGGGACAGGCTGCTTATATCTCAATAGGGGGCCACAAAATCAGCTTTGGACTCCATTGTGCTATATGTAGAAGAGGCAGTCCATTACTGGACACTCATCTTGGGTTTTCAGCATTATGCGATTCTCAATTCCTCTTGATTGGGCGCTAGCATCATACCTGAGGATCGCTAATACCAAACATCCAGGATCAGTCACTAGTAGTGGACCTCCGAAAGACTGTTCTAGCCTGATACAGAGTGCGGCGATCTAAAAAAAGGATTTTGTGGTTCTTATTAATTATGAGTAATGGAGAAGGTATGTGTAGACTGTCCCCATATTAGTATCCCTACCCTTCTACCGGTTTTGTAGCCACAAGGACGCAGACAATCAAGTGCTGATGATATTCCCACGATGGCCAGGTCTCAGTGCCATTTCTTTTCAATATCTCATTTTATATTGTCTATGTACAGATGTAGCAAAGTCTAATTTGACTCTTGACATGTTGACATACAGTAACTATCTGTGCCACAGTTTATTAGCCCTTTCAATTGCTCTGCAATGGCTTTTCTTGTGATTTTATATCAATAACTTTTCAATCACTTATAACTTGTCACTGGTTGTGGTCAAGTTAAATTTTGCTACATCTGTACATAACTTTAGGATATTCAATACACATATTTTATATATTTCATGTTTCGTTTTTAGAGAGACGTATTGCTTCTTTGTGCATATTCCTATCCGTTCATAATGCAGATAGGCAGCTTTACAACAAACTGTACAACTAAAATGCTCTCCTTGGCAGCAAATTCATATACATAACCGGCACATAATCATGTATCGCACATGCCAGCATTTCTTGGTATGCAATTTACAGAAAGCATCAAAACAGAAAGTGCTTCATATTAATTATCACATTGTTAGAAATAGTGAGTTAATTTTAGTCCGGTCCTGTGATAAACGCAGATGGGTTCTTCTAAATTATTGAGCAGATAATTAGCATACTTGCTAGATTAAATTGGTGAGTTCCATTTGTCTTGCTATAATAACAACTGTAGGACAGGCCATCGCTAAAATTCATTTACATATAATATAATGATGTGTTATGTACCCAAAATAGACGAAGAATGCCAACATATCGATGTGTTAATGGATGATGGCAATAATGAATTGCTTTAGATTTTATACATTTTTTATAATACAGTCCCATAATCTCCTTAAAAGAACAGCATATTGAGTTCCTACAGTTCTGTAGGTCAGAGACCCTACACTAAATGGACATTTTATTAAAGACACCGATCCTTTCAGGATTGGAGCTTCCCTGTATGGAAATTAGACCGGTGACCCTGGAGTACCCTAGAGTACAGCATAAAATAACGTGGCAAGTTTCAGTATAAATCTATTGTAAAATGGGAAAATCCGGCGATCTGAGTGACTTCCACGAGGACTGTTCATCGGTGCCAGACTAGCCAGTGCTAAATTTCACTGCCAGCCTTGTTGAGTTTTCTCACACAGTAGAGTGAAGAGTATATCAGGAATTAGTGTTGAGCGAACTGAAATAGTAGAAGCCTGTTTCACATCAAACTTTCCTAAAAGTAGAGTTGGGCACAAACTCAAACCACAGGTGGTTCTTCTTGGCCTAATCCACTAAAATATCTTCTTCTTCTTGTTCTTCTATACACCAGTTTGGGTTGGGTTCAAACTAATTTGGACTGAACCAAACTTTTTGCCCAAATTCAGCAAACCCGCCAATTGAACCTTTGAAAAGCTCACTCATCACTACTAAGAATAGTGTGATCAAGGAAAAACATCCAGCAAGAGGGAATCCTGTGGATGTAATCAACTTGACAAAATGGTGGAGAATGTCACGAATCATTCTGACAAATAGTCAAGCAAACTGCAGTCAAATACAACGCTATCGCTTGAACTAATGTGTCCGTATGCACAACTTGTCGTTCTTTAGCTTAGATGGGCTATAATAGCAGACGACCGGTTCCAGCCCCATTGTTGTCTAGGAGAAACAGAAAGGCAAAACTATTCTAGGCAAAAGAGAGCAAAAATTTGGGAAAAACATTGTCTGGTCAGATTAATCAATATTTTTGAATTTGGCGCAAGCAGCGTAAATTGATTAACCCTTCCCATCAGGTGTCAACAGTTTAGGCTGGTGGAAGTGGAATGATGGTGTGGTTTCCGTGGCACACTCTGGGCCCTTTGATATATGTGGATGGACACTACAATAAATTGCTGCAGTTCTGAAGGTCAAAGGAGTCCAATGTGCTATTGTATAGATATTTCTAAGAAAGTGGATATTCAAGTTAAGTGTTCAGTGCACACAACTCTAACTGCATGTATGATATGTTACTAAAATGTTGCAGGTATTTTAAGGACTGGATAGATATCGGGATTTGCATGAACCCCATTTTTTTCAATGCAATTGTGCTAGAAGATTGTTGTGATTTGATATATAAATACTATTTGCTCCACTGATTTTAAATACTAGCACCTTAAGGCCTCATGTTCATGGCGAAATTCGGTCCCGAATAGATTACCCATACAGAATCCCGCAGCGGGTCCCTCCTGCCCCGCAGATGAGGCCAAGAAATATATTATTAGAAAATAAAAAATAGATTAGTTTTCCCTCCATTGCGGCCAGATCTTCTTTCTTCGCCCCGGCAGATGTGCTTTCCCGCGGTCCCGTGGCACGGACACAGTGACAGCTGCGTCTGTGCCACAGGACCGGACAGCTTCCATAGGCTTCAATGGAAGTCGCGGGAGCCATCCATGTGGAAAAACCACATAAAATGGAGCATGCTGCGGGTGGTTTCCCACACCAGGGGAAAATGACATCCGCAGATATTTAATTACCTGTGGGTGTCCAATGATTCCCTATGGGCGTGGATCACGCATGTGGCAGATCCACGCAGTTTTCTTAATTCTATTTTGCCTATGCACATAGGGCCCTAGGGCTTAGCCAGACAAGAGAATTTTCCACACATTATGGGCACGGGAAAAAAAAATGCACATCTTGTGTAGAAAAAATTGCGTCACCGGGTGCATTTGTACTCACATGTCCTATATTTTGCAGGTGCAATTTTTTTCTGCTTCTAAAAAACGGACATGTGACCGCTTTCATTGGATAGCATTGATTCTAATCGAACCATTTTGAAAATGTGCCTATACATGCGTGAAAAATTTGTTCATCTGACTGAGCCCTTAGACTAGTTTCACATGAGAACATCGCAGGAAAATTGCGGCTTTGTTCCTGCGATTTTTGGGCATCAACTATGCTTTCATTTTAGAATAATCTCGCAATGCATTGCTACTAGAGATGAGCGAGCGTACTCGGTTCGGGTGTTTTTGCACTCGAGCACCGCTTTTTACGAGTAACTGACTATTTAGACAAAAAGATTCGGGGGGGGGGGCGGCGTGGTGGAGCGGGAGGTAGCAGTGGGGAACAGGGGGAAGCTCTCTCTCTCCCCCCACTCCCCTCTGCAACCCCCTGCTCACCCCCGGCACCCCCTGAATCTTTTTGTCCGAGTAGTAAGTTACTCGGAAAAAGCGGTGCTCGAGTGCAAAAACACCCAAACTGAGTACGCTCGCTCATCTCTAATTGCTACCACTCGGAATAAAACTGTGCGATAAAACACAAGATTTTTTAGCGCAAAAGTCAATAGGACTTTCTAATGTTAAAAGTCTGTTGCGCTGCGATAGGATAAAAAGGAGGCTGCATAGGGAGCGATGGGGGATAAAAAAAAAAAATCACACATCGCAGAAAAGTAGAGCATGCCGCGATTTTTTCGCTTTCTCAACATCGCATAAGTGAAAACATTGCAGATCGAAAGGAAACCATTGAAAATCATTGTTTTTATAATCTGCTTGTTTACTGACTCTCACACCAGGCGAAAATTGTGCGATTTTTTTCGCCCATGTGAAATGACCCTTACAATGATGCCATAATTGGAATCTGAAGAAATGATCAACAAGGGTTGGGTCCGAATCTCCCAACTGAAGCCTATGTGTTAAATGCTCTGTAACAGATCACAGTTAACTGCCAATAATTTTCTTTTTGCTCCAATTACAGCATAATTACCGTAAAATCATCCTCTGATTGCCCGTTCGTTTTTTCCCAAAATTTTTGCCAGTTGTTTAGTGACCGGTAGGAGCTGCTGTTTTTAAAATACATATTATTGCATACCAAGAAATGTAATATAAATTCTTCCCTCCTGCGGAAAATGTAATTTGCTTGGGTACTAAACACATCAATCATGTCCCGTCTCCAGCAACTCAACAGGATTAGGGTGATTTAAGGTTACAGAAAACAATTAAATGATGCAAAACTTTCTAAATGCAAGGAAAATCCCACTCAATGTCATCGGAAATCAAAACAGGCAAATGTTTACTTTGACATGATTACAGCACTTTAAAAAGACTAATTGCACCGCTAAATTGTTGTCAAAGTTTTTTCGCAATCAACAAGGGATTACGGCTCGTACCAAGCAGTGCGGTACGTGTTTTAGATAGTCCTTTATCTGGTGGCATGAGCACTTTGGCACTTTGGCAGACATAAGTTAATTTAAATCTGAATATACATAAAGTGCCTATGCTTTGATTTTACAAATTTATGGAATGTTCAGAAGAATAGAATTCAGAATTTAATATTACGGCATGCCAGATGCCATCAGGGTGTGGAACTGGGCGTCTCTTCATCAGCCTGGTCCATATGATTACACCTTGGGCACTGGTGAATGCCTCTTTCCTGCCATTGCAGAAGTCCCCCTAGGTGTCATCTCTTGGAAATCTCTCCGCATCTTCTGTCATTGCAGAAGTTCCCTTAGGGGTTCATCTGCCGGAAATACCTCAAGTTAAGTTCCCTTCTTTTCTCATCTTCACTATCTCCAGTGGTGTGTGGTCTGATTGGCTGAAAGTGAGGTATTGCCCTTTGCTGGCCAATCAACCTTTTCTGGTGTGTATTCATTTTGGTCCCGCCCTCACATGGGTGCCAGTTATTCTGCGGTGTGCACGCAGGCTGTTTGCCTGGTGTAGTCAAAGTTCTATCTTGCAAGTTCCATGCATTCGATTGTGGTCGGTGCCTGAGTCTAGTTCTATTTCCTCTGTCTGATGTTGGCCAAATGTCAGAGGTATATGTTCTGTCTGAATCCCTTCTGTCCATTGGTGATGCCTGAATCTGCTCCATCTGTTGGTGTGCAGACGGCTGAATCCCCTCCGTTTGTTGTTATGTGGATACCTGAACCATGTCCTGTTTGTTGTGTCTGGTGTGGTTGTGGAGTTCTGTCTCTATGTTCCTATTCCTAGCCCTGCTGGAATTTCCATCTGTTATATGTCCTTCCTGATCCTCCATATAAGGACAGGCTAGATTCCTTAGGTTCGAGACATGGGGCCATAACTATTGGAAAAATCACCCTACTTTTAGGCAGGGTCCTCCATTCCTGTCTTTTGTCGTATCCCTTGTTTTGGTGTCATTATAGATGTATATGTTGGTCCATAATGGATGTTATAGTGTTATGGTTTGACATGTTGGTAATATTCGTGGAGGGCATCGTAGTTGCAACCTTCATGAATGTAACATTTAAGAATTTCAGAACTAAACTTTAAGGGGTTTTCATTCCATGAAAAAATATAATGTTCCAGCGGATACTGTAATAATGAGGTGAATACTGGCATAATATGATGCCACCTATAGGCAAATGAACGTTCCTATAAATGTTCTTGACGAATCATTGGACCAAATGTAATAGCTGTTGAGTGGACTAACCCGCTTCTAGCTGTTTTTAATTTTTTTTATTAGACTCCTATAAAAAATCTGTGAAAAAAAGGATACTGTAATAATGAGGCGAATGCTGGCATAATATGGTGCCATCTACAGACAGCATATGGCAGCACACTGTGTGCTTAGCACTTTAAATTGGAGAACGGGTGCACAACCATAGTTGGTAAAGGTTCTACCTGGGCTAGAGTTGTGTGTAGAGTTGTACCTGGGCCTTTGAGCCTTAGGAGGCCCATAAGGTCTTGTTTTTATATATGAGGATACCAGTTTTATAAATGAAGCACTATGGCCTGAAAGGGACAAAACTGTAGTGGATGCAGAAGGTGCAGTTGCACCTTGGCTTTGAAGTCTCAAGGATAAGGTTTCTTTTTCCCATATGAGGACATCTGTATTCTAGTTAGAGGGGCCTAGTTATAGTTTTAGCATTGGGGCCCATCAGCAACAAGTTTCATTGCTAGTAGAGCCTAGTGTGGTGCAGAGTGTTAAGGCAGCAGAACTGCAGTACTAAGCTCTTGCTTATGACCTGAAGTTTGCATGTTCAATCCCTGTGTGGGTCAGGTAGCTGGCTTATGGTTGACTCATCCTTCTGAAGTTAGTAAAATAAGTACCCAACTTGTTGGGTGGTAAAAAATAACTGGGGAAGGCAATAGCAAACCACCCTGCAAAAACAGTCTGCCAAGAAAACATCATGATGTGATGTCACCTTAGGAGTCAGTACTTGCATCACCTTAGAGAACCTCATGCGTTGTCAAATCTTTATATATACAAATTATGTTCAGTTTGAATTTTGGGGTCTCCACTTTTAAAAATATTTTGCCCTAATTCATTGTTGCATTTCCTATAAAATATATTAGGTTAATAAATGGGGATTTGATCTTTTAGATCCTCTTCTGCTAGTGAGCCAAGAGCCATATCCATAATGAGTGTTGAGCAAACCTTTGAAAATCTCAGTCAGTTCAACAAAATTCATAGAAAGTTTGGTT
Organism: Eleutherodactylus coqui; assembly: GCF_035609145.1. Classification (NCBI taxonomy): domain Eukaryota; kingdom Metazoa; phylum Chordata; class Amphibia; order Anura; family Eleutherodactylidae; genus Eleutherodactylus; species Eleutherodactylus coqui. The sequence continues at coordinate 25,843,951 of NC_089840.1, read as the reverse complement.
TTGTCCAAAATAGTTCAAACCAAACGGTAACTTCACCAATACCCTTAGAAAGTTCTTATTCCCCTCTTCCATTATATTTGCTAATTAGAGATGAGTGAACGTGCTCATTTAGAGCAATTACTCGATCGAGCATCGCTTTTTTCAAGTAACTGCCTAATCGGGCGAAAAGATTTGGGGGGCCCTGGGGGTGAGCTGGGGGTTTTGAGGGGCAGCGGGGGAGGGGGGAGAGCTCCGCCTTGTTCCCCCTGCTCCCCTCCGCTTCACCCTGCTGCCTCCCACCCCCACCCCACCCCCGGCGCCCCCTGAATCTTATCGCCCGAGTAGGCAGTTACTCTAAAATCTATGCTCGTTCGAGTAATTGCCCTAAACGAGCACGTTTGCTCATCTCTATTGCCAATAAATATATGTGCTATATAAATAAAGAGGATCATTATGGAGAAGGAACCCTCACAAACAGAGGGAGGTCAGATTCAAGCCTAGGACCCCACTACTGCAAGTGCAGCAGTACTAACCACTGTACCACCATGCTTTTTTTTCTATCTGCTTCCACCTCTTCCTGCTCAATAAATGAATGCACAAAATAAATAAAAGATGACTGTTATGAAGAAGAAACCCAAACAAACATAGTGAGAACATACAAGCTTCATGCAGATATTGACCTTGGTCATATTTGAACATAAGACCTCAGCACTGCAAGGTAACAGTGCTAACGACTAAGCCACCATGCTTCTTTCCCCTTCTTCTTTCTGAGAAGGAGTAAAAGAAGAACCTAATTTTAGTGGCTTCAGCCAAGAAGAACAGCCCAAGGTTAGGGTTCACGCCAAACCAAACTTTCAGCAAAGTTTGACTCGAAACAGGGTTAGGCCACGGTCACACGGGCGATTTTCCGTGCGATCTGCGCATGCGCATGCCATGTGCGATTTTATAAAACCATTGCTTTGCAATGGTATCGGACACATGAGCGCTTTTTATGCGCTTGTCCAATTAATTATAGAACAGAAATCGCAGATTGCACCTATCTGCGATCTGCGATTCCTGTTCTCTTCTCTATATGAGCTCAATGGGGCCGGCGGCAGCAGCGCCGACCCCATTGAGAACATATACTAGACAAATCATTCTCCTCTGCCACAGCTGTAACAGCTGTGGCAGAGAAGAATGATGTTTGCCCATTGAATTCAATGGAGTCGGCAATACAGCCGCCTCCATTGAAAGCAATGGGCTGCTGGCGATCGCACAATGAATTTTCGGGAAGGGCTTAAAAATATAAGCCCTTCCCTGAAATTCATCCAGAAATGTGTAAAAATAAAAAAAAAATATATACTCACCTGGTCCCGGCAGACGGAGTTCAGCCGCGGCCGACCGGCAGTTCTCCTGAACTGCTATAAGTAGTATTCAGCAGCCGGGGATTTAAAATCCCCGCCTGCTGAATAAGCTGCCTCTGATTGGTCAAAGCCTCACCAATCAGAGGCAGCTCTCACTCACCCATTCATGAATTCATAAATGGGTGAGTGAGTGCTGCCTCTGATTGGCTCAGCTCAGGGACCAATCAGGGGCAGCTCTCAGCTGAATGACAGCTGCAGGGACAAGGTGAGTATATTTTTCTTTTTACTTTTTACACATTTCTGGATAAATTTCAGGGAAGGGCTTAAAAATATAAGCCCTTCCCGAAAATTCATTGTGAGATCGCCCGCAGCCCATTGCTTTCAATGGAGCCGGCTGTATTGCCGGCTCCATTGAATTCAATGCGCTGGACAGCGCTACACTACTCCGGCCCGTTTCTATTGAAACGCGGCTAGGAGCTGATTTTTCGGGCGATTTTTCGGCCCCGGTCACGTGATCCGCAAATCGCGGGAAAAAACGCCTGTGTGACCGAGGCCTTAGATTGTTTTGGTTTGATCAACACTATCTATTATGTCTCTGAGCATTGGAAGAATTCAAAGACATGAATTCTTGGTGAACAGATCATCCAAGTTTAGTTTTTTTTCCCCTACACTAATTTGCATACAATGACAAATATTGATTGATTCCTATGGATTGATTTCTTTTCTTTCTCAAATATGAACTGAAATCCTGTTCTGCCATATTTTGGACGCTTCAGCTGTTTTGTGAGAGGAAACATAGAAAAGCAGACACCTAGTCAGCATAATGTTGTGTCTGTGGCTGCGTCAAGAAAAAAAAGCTATTATCCCTTGTTTATAGCACCTCTTTCAGAAATAATTACAAAACTAATCAATACACGCAATGTCCTAATCTTTTATTATCCCTTTAATCCATGGTGAAAGGTATATGGGTTTATTTTTGGTCAACAACTGGTTTATGAAGACGACAGAAAATGCGCTGTCTATAATTGAAAGAATAGTTAAGTAACAAGGACGGTCCGGTGTACTCGATGTGTTGATGCTGGCGGCAAGAGTTGCGAAGCTAAAAAATCCACTTGTTTAAATGTACTGGTTAGATGACATTGACACTAAGAGACTTGCTTGAAATCCTAGTTCAAAATCACTTTTTGTGTCTATCAAGAAGAGGAAGATAAAATAGATTAGGGGAATTTCGGCACAGTGCCGAAGAACTGTAGACGGAGATAGTGCGATTTTCAGGGGGTAACCGTTAAGCTCCCATATGCCTTTGCAAAAGTTGTAATGAAATAGCGTATTACTTACAGTATTGGCCATCTCTTACAGTATATATGTGTCCACCCTTACCTTTCCACAAATTTCAAGAAAGACTCCCAATTCTCACAATACAAATTTGATACATTCTCAAGCAGGCACACATTACCTAAAAAACCCTAATAGAACGACACAGTATTTTTTTTTCAATAATGGTCAACTCGCTAAGGGCAATTACTCGATCGAGCATTTCCTTAGCGAGTACCTGCCCACTCGGAAGAAAAGATTCGGCTACCGGCACGGGTGAGCGGTGAGTTGCGGGAGTGTGCAGAGGGGAGCAGGGAGAGAGAGGGAGAGAGAGATCTCCCCTGCGTTCCTCCCCGCTCTTCCCCACTGCTCCCCGCCCCCCGCCAGCACCCGAATCTTTTCTTCCGAGCGGGCAGGTACTCGCTAAGGACAATGATCGATCGAGGAAGACCCAAGACATCTTACCATCTTCTTATCATCATTATCATCTAAAAATATGGATTCAATGTTCTTCAAATAACGGACTTCAACACCTTAATTGATTTTCAACTTTTTGTGCCCACATAGGCAACTTCAACTCATGATCATTTGATGATTTGGTTATTAAAAATGGAGGAGCAGATTTGGGAATTTAAATACAAACTACAAAAGACAGGTATACAATCTGCACATCACTAAAAAAAAGGAAAGATTGAAAGCTTTTTAGGACATACCAGTAAGAACCATTTCCTGCCGCATTGCAGCGCATTTTCATGAGTCGTGTTTGGGAAAGCAGTGCTTTTTTATTTGCATATGCAACCAAGTTCAACAAAATGTTTGTGCCACTCAAAAATTTCATTGTGACAAGGCAGCTGTTTTTGGAACCAACGCCACCATTCACATTGCATTTGAGCAATTGATTCACACTTAGCAAACTCAAGCTCACAAAATGATTTCTCCTGTGGTGTCGCCATTTTTCTATAAAGTCTAAGCAAGAAACAGTGCTGTGGTGTGGCACAAAATGAAATTTACTGGTATGTCATAAAAAAAACTTGGAACCTTCCTCTTTTCAGTGATGTACAGATTGTGCACCTGTCTTTGTTAGTTTGTAATTAAATCCCCAAATCCGCTCCTTCATTTTGAATAACCCTGTACAGTATACTGCAATTCTTTAATATTGCAGTATATTGTGTATTTTTACATGTATTCTATTAATCTCTGCTGCAGGTAGTGCTTAATAAGCAAAAATCCATGACAGCCTAGAGTTCTTCACAAGGCCCAAGGCTATCATGACAAATGAACAGTTACTCATAATCTTGTTGCTGGAGTGCCGTTCAAAAGACAGAGGAAGCACCCTCCCTCTGTTAATCCATTTAAATGCTGATGCCAATATTGTTAGTGGCATCTTATTGGTCAATGGCCATGATCAGAGTTAACTCTAATGCCAGCAGTTACAGCCTGATGTTGGCTGTTAAAAACAGATGACACCCACCCCATACAAGCCCATCAGAAGTTGCCAAGAAATTAACAGCATTTAGAGATATGCTTTTCAGTAGCTTCATGGGCCATATACACAATGGACAGGAAGGGAGGTATCCATTGACTTCTATGGGAGAGTGTTGTGTGCTTGCTTTGTGATATGTTCAGAGGTCATTGTGCATTAAAGGGAGGAGGTGATCTGTGATTATTACTAGAGATGAGCGAACGTACTCGGATAGGCACTACTCGTCCGAGTAATGTGCCTTATCCGAGTACCGCTGTGCTCGTGCTCAAAGATTCTGGACGCGCTGCGGAGCGGGGAGCTGCAGGGGAGAGCAGGGAGGAACGGAGGGGAGATCTTTCTCTCCTTCTCTCCCGGCCGCTCTGCCCCGCTCCCCGCTCCGACTCACCTGTCTGCAGCGGAGCGCCCCGAATCTTTGAGCACGAGTACAGCGGTACTCGGATAAGGCACATTACTCGGACGAGTAGTGCCTATCCGAGTACGTTCGCTCATCTCTAATTATTACCTATTGTGAATGGTGGATCCTGTGTTATCTATATGTAGGTTTCACCTTTCATAGTAATCCTGCCTGTAATAATAAAAAGATGATGGCTGAAAAGTATTCTCTACAGAACAGGATCATGAATAGTGCAAATAGAGCAAACTCTTGAAAAAAAAATGTTTGCAAAAAGTTCAATTCAGTCTAAAAGTCTCTTTTCCATAGTTATTTTTTCTTGGTCTGTTAATTAAAGCATGCCTTAGTAATCCAAATTTGTAGTTTTCCTGCGCCACATGCAAATGAGGCAGAGTGGTCCAGTGGGCAGGTTGGATCATCTCTGATAGCAGCCTATTTGGCCTTAAAGTCTGCTCCTCTCACAGTAGGCGTCCTCCACCTACCGATGCCATATCTCACATGTGTGCCATGAGGTCATCAGCCGAAGCATGTGCAGATTAACTATTCCTCTTGTGGGCAGATTCACATTGCTCATCTGAGAAAGCAGAGGTTGATGACCTCATGGCGCACATGCATAACTTGGAAGCGCACATTGATGATGCTTACTGCGTCATTCATATCTGAGAAGGTGGGAGGGGCAGACTTTGAGCTGAAAACGCCACTAGCAGAGACCGTCTGGACCACGCACTGGACCACTCTACCTCATTCACATGGAACGTGGGAAAACATTAAACTTCTATTACTAAGGTATACTTTTATGAACAGACCAACAAAAATAACTATGCAAAACAGAGAACTGTTAATATTAACCCTTTCCAACCCACTGCCTGACGTCTTCCAACATTCTGATTGAAGCCTGCACAGCTCCGATGTTGGAAGACATCCGGCAGGGTATTCTTACTGTATATTACTGGCCGCTCTGTTGTTGAGGGCTTCTCCGGCATGTCACACACTGCAGTACTGGCTCTAGCCAGCAGATGGCGCCATTGTAAAATCGCAGAGAAAGCCCTCTAGGAAACCCTGAATCCAAAATTGGATTGCAAAAGGGTTAAAGTGCTGCTCTTGGCTTACATTACTGAAATCTGATTAGATACCCTTTAACATGAAAAGTTGATTTATACAAGTGGTCATTTTCTGATGATTTATTCCCTTTAACATAGATTTAATTTTATGCTACAATAAAAAATGAGTTTGTATTTAATTTATTATTAGGAAATACAGAATTTCCAATGAGCTTGAATATTGCAAAAGACAAGAAAAGTCCTGTGGTCACAGCTTCACGTAATAATCACTATATCCATTTAAATGACCTGTCCTTCATCTGTCATTAGATGTTAGCGCATTGTCTACGATAGCTAAAGGTTAATGTACTATTAGAAGGAAAACAAAGGAATGGGAAGTTCAGCTCTTCTGTAACATTGCTATCAAGGGCATCTATGTCTAAGCAGAGGTCACAGTGAATGACTACATATGCTCTTGAGTTAAGTGAACTACAATTACTGTATATTTTCTGGATGCTCCTTTTAATGTATAATCTAGTGATACTGTATCATCTCACACAACACAAATGGCTCATTATTTATAATGTCGGCTCATGGAAAATTTCCGTAAAGTCACTGCTTACATTGACATTGGTATAGAACTACAATTTATTTAGATTATAAAGTAGAGAATAACTTTATTATTGTAAACATTGGAATAATGTATTTTAGTCTGTAAATTATATAGAAAAATGGCACATGTTTGTATTATTCATTTACTGTAATAAGGAATTTTGCAGTGAACCCAAATCTGGGGGAGAGGAGGAGGAGAAGGAAGAGGAGATAAGAGGAAGAAGGAATAATAATAGTGGTCCAGTTGTTTGGACTATTGTCTTGCTACACTGGGCTCCTTGGTTCAAAGCTGATCAAGGGCAACATCTCCATGGAGTTTGTATGTTCTCCCTGTGTTTATGTGGGTTTCTCCTTTGGTGTTGGTGTATTATGTCACCACCGTAAGTTCGGGGTAGGGACATAATACAGCAGTCTTGACAGTAGGTGACACCCCCAGCTTGTGATTGGCTGTGGGCGGTCGCCCTGCCCTGGTCCTCTTGCTGGTCCTCAGGTGCTGCTGCCATCACTCACCCCTGGGCGGTTGCTGCAATTCCCCGGCACTGCTGGCATGCAGACCCCTGACCCTGTGGCTACTGCCGTCGGCGCTCCTGCCATCATTCACCCATGGGCGGCTGATGCAGATCCCCGCTACTGCTGCCATCTAGACGCTCGACCCATTGCCTGCCTTATTCGGTGCTGCAGAACCCCAGACCTCTTGCTGCTGCCCCTCCCCTTGTCTATGACATGCCGCTGTCCTGCCTGGGCTCCCGCCTCGGGCCCAGACCGCGGCTCCACTGATTACAGTTCCCTCAGTGTGTCACCATCTGTCCTACTCTTTATCGTTAGAGCGGAGGACAGCTGTGAGTGTGGGGCAGGGGGGAAGCGGAGCAGATGAGAGCTATGAGCGTGGGGACATGCACAGCAGGGAGCACAGTGACAGTGGATGCAGGGAGAAGCAAAGCAGAGGACAGCTGTGAGCGCTGGGACATGTGTGACCTGCAACGGCCATGCAGGTATGAGCGCGGCACAAGCGGGGGAAACAGTCTCACCTGCCAGGTCCATCTCACTAGGCTGCGGGATGCCAGGGTGGCATGCCCTTGAAGTTCCCCATGTGCTTGCTGCTTAATCTTGTCTCCCAATCCGGAGCTACGGGCGTCACAGGGGTGTTCACTCCTGGTGACAGCTGTCACACCCCTAGCTTTCAGGGGCATCAAGATACACCAGTACCTTCTCCTTCATAATAATTACTTTTTTTTATATAGTTCATACATTTGTTGAGGAGAAGAAAGATGCAGAAGCATGGTGGCTCACTGCTGAGCACTGTTGCCTTGAAGCACTGGGCTCTTACGTTCAAATCTAACCAAGGGCAACATCTGCACAGAGTTTGCATGTGCTATATAATTAAAGATGATTATTATGAAACACGGGGAGAATATACAAACTCCTTGCAGATGTTGTCAGAGTCAAACCAGCCCGGACTATGCGGCTTGGAGCCACTTACTAAACTACAACGTGTCAGTAACTTAGTGTTACTGACACCCAAATGCTGGCTTCCTCCACCGAGCCCAGGCTGCTCGGTGACACGTATCTGCCGAGGTGCTCCCTAAAGCCACATATGAGCACTCTAGGCGAAACATGTCTGCCCTCCAGCACTTTGCCAGCCACCGTCTCTCACAATATATATATTGTAGCTGTGCAGGGGGAAACACACCAGGCCACGACCAAATACTCATAAAGCACTGGTAGTCTCCAGATAACAAAAAGATCTAAGGAAAGTCCTTTTAAATCCGCAGTCCAGTATTAGCAAGCACAACAGTCTTTTTAAATTCCAGTAGGGAAAAGATCCAACAAAAACTTCCCTGTAGCAGTGTCTCCTGCTCAGTCCTCTCGGTCAGCCTCTGCTGCTCACATAGGACACACCTCTGACCTGCTCAGCTGCACCTACTTATACCCACCACCTGTTCTGCTTAGGTGCAATTCCGTAATGGAGTGAGGAACGGACCGGATCTATATCAGAGATGCTAGGAACCTCCGTGATATATATCTTCCGTCCCTCACTTCATTTTTTTTTTTTACCCAAACCAGGGATGATTTTTCAGGGAAGGGCTTATACTTCAAGCCCTTCCCTGAAAATCACTGCAGGGGTTGCCGGCATCCTACTGCTTTCAATTGGGCAGCCGGCAACAGCTGTGGCCCTATTGAAGGCAATAGGCATGAACCTGCATTCACGTGTGTTTGTGTACGTACGTGGGTGTGTGGTTTTGTGCGCACTTATGCACCTATGTACACATATGCTCATCTGCTTCCATCTGAACAGTCCCCCCCTTCCCTCCCCCTCACCGACTCTCTGCCTCTTTCCTGCACTCCAGCATTTGCAATGAGAGGGGCAGGGGCGGAGCTAAGCTCTGCTCTGTCCCACCCTCTCAAATTGCAAATTGCTCAGAAGGGAGGCGAGAGACAGTAAGCCGGTGAGTGGGAGGGAAGGGGGGAACTGCTCAGATGGAAGCATATATTGTCCGGCCGTGAAAACGCTGGCTGTTATATACGCTCATGTAAATAAGCCTTAAGGTGTACATTGTAAAAATAAAACCCCAAAAACCATGGCATAATTGTTTTGTTTTTCCATTTCCCTCCATTTTTTGAAGTATTTTAGTGCTTTTTATGGTACAATAAATGGTAATAAGCTGGAGAATTATCAGCACACCCAGCATTGATATTCCATCCCACAGAATACATGGAAGCAGAGAGCCACTGCTGGTAAACATAGACGGAAAGTAAAAGTTTCCCATCAGCTCGGGATTTCTTTATTTTAGCATTCCAGTAAAAACATGGATAAAACCCCAGCATGAGCGTGGCATGACTAAGAGCTTCTGCGTGAAACATGTAGGCGTTTAAAATACTCATGCAGGTTTTTATCTATGTTTTTACTGGATTGCTGAAATACAGAAATCCTGTTATATCACCCGAGCTGCTGGAAGACTTCTATTCTTCTTCTACATTAAATGCTACAACTAAAATATACAACTTGTCTTACAAAAAAAGTCCTGATATGGAAAAAAAAAACTAAAAACCAAAATGAAAAAACTCCAACAGTAAAAACACAAGTTGTTCTTTAACCCCTTCCCTCCCCATCATGTAAGGGTACGTCATGGGAGCGGGGTACTTCCCGCAAAATGACGTACCCTTACGTCATACAGATAGCGCGAGATCACATATCTTGCGCTATCCCCCAGAGGAAGCCGAATGTCAGTCACAGCCAGCCTCATGCTACAATCTATGTAGATCGCGGCATGGGAAGGGTTCACAGAGGGAGCGTGCTCCCTCTGTGAAGCTGCCGGGCTCTCGCGATATGATTGCAGAGAGCCCGGCCTGTTGCCATGGCAACAGGACGCCAGACACTGGCGTTCTGTGTTGCCAGCGCCTGAGATCGGTGTATAAGTGATAAGGCATGGCAGGGCAGTAGCCCTGCCATGCCTTATCACAGCGATCATCAGGGCAGTGTTGTAAGTCCCTCAGAGGGACACAAATGGTGTAAAAAAAAAGATTAAAAAATGAAAAAAAGTTTAAAAAAACCCTTTTTTATGCTTTTTCTCATATTAGCATAAAAAAAGTTAAAAAAATTAAAACCCCACATATTTGTATTCTCGCATCCGTAACGGCGTGTACAATAAGCTGCACATGCTTTTCACTGTTCACAGAAAAAAGCGTAAAAAAAAGGCTAAAAATAATAAAATCTATGGTAGAATTGATGCGTTTTCTCTCCCTGTTATCATAAAAAAAAAAAAAAAAGTTTTACAATATAGTTAATGTACCCAAAAGTGGCACCGATACAAAACTACAGTTTGACATGCAAAAAACAAGCCCTTATACGGCCAGATCGATGGAAAAATAAAAAAGTTATGGCGTTTGATAAACGAAGAAGAAAATTTGCCAAAGATCATTGCGTCCTTAAGCCCAAAATAGGCCATGTCATTAAGGGGTTAATGGATTGAAGATACAATAAATTTAACAGCATCATGAGACAATAGCATAAATGTAGCACATTTTGTGCTGGAGAAGTGAAAAAAGCTCCCAGAAAAGTGGCAGCAAAAAGTTGTCTGATGATAATTTCCCTAATAGTAGCTTTATTTACTTAATTTCTCCTGATGATTTACTTCTTACTCTTGTTATACATACTAGTCTCTACCTAAGGGCTCTTTCTCACAATAGAATGTGTTTTTACGTTCGCTTGTACGCGCTGTTAATTCGCATGAATGGACGATTTCCCGCGATCAAGTCCTGAGCTTAATTGACATTTTTGCGTGTGTTCACATGGCCGGGTACGACATATTAGTGAGAGAAAAAAACGCAGCACAGAAATCCCTCGCCCGGCATAAATCCTCAGAAGGACTTGAAAAGCTTAAATAGAGGAACCTGTAAGCTTCTCCCTGTGTTGGACGCTGCTAAACTGTCCCTCCCTCCTTTTTTTTTTCAGCTCCCATACGAGTCTATGGGAGCCGCCAGCATATATCGGTTGCAGGATAGAGCCAGACCTGTCTTTTCACGTAGCGTATAATAGCAGTCGCCGATTTTGCTTGCGTATATTCTATTTTTTCTGGTACAATGTTTTTACACATGTGAACGAATGCATTGGAATCCAAGGCCACAGATGGTCGCGTTTTTCGCCGATGTCCTATCTTTCCCAGCCCGATGGTTTTATGCAGCTAAAATCGGCCATCTGAACAAATACATAGAAAAATTGATGCTTCAGAGGGTCGCAATTTTTTATCACGGTCTTGTGTGTATAAGGCCTCAGGCCTCTTTCACGTGACTGTATGCATTTTTACATTCGGCTATATGTACTACAAAATTGCATGAATGAAGAATAGCCACAATCAAGTACTGAACTTTAGCCACATCGTTCGGGGGATTTAAATGCTGCTGTCAGAAATAACCGCGGCAAATAAAGGGTTAATAGACGCGATCAGCCGCACGGCTGATTGCAGCTATTGCCCGCGGGTGTCAGCTGTAATAAATAGCTGACGCCCGTGCTGTATGAAGAAACGTCGCCCTGTGACCTCTCTTCATACATACCCCGATGCTCCAGGATGTAAATGAGGATATTTCTATGTGCTGATAGAACTTCATTACAGTGACGGGAGAACAAGCAGCTAGATGCGCCAAGCACCATCAGCAGCGGAGAGGTAAGTATATATATATATATATATATACATATATATATATATATTTTTTTTTTTTTTTACCACAGCTAGGAATGATTTTCAGGGAAAGACTTATATTTAAAGACCTTCCCCGAAAATCACTGTGGGGGTGCCGGCTTCCTATTTCTTTTAATGGGAGAGTTTTGTGATCCTCTGCCACAGCTGTCAAGCTGTTACAGCTGTGGCAGGGGATTCTTTACTCCCCACTGGGAGTCCCCTTGTCACTGAACACTGTAACAGTGTTCAGTGATGAGGGGACTCCCAGCGGGGAATATTGACACGCACCACGAACCTATGCATGCACACATGAGCTATGTTTTGCAGATACGTGCACATGTCTAAAACACGTACATGTGAACACACCATAGGGAACCAATGGTTCTAATAGACGTGCAGTTTTATGTGGACCTATGTACACACATAAACACAGTCATCTGAATTAGGCCTTAGTCTGATGTTAAAGTAACACTCCAGTTTTGGACAAAATTCTGGCCGGGAACAGAAGGGGACAGGGGTTAATTTACTAGCCATTGTTCACTGCCATCCCTCTGATCACTGATTCCACAGTATAATGGGAGTGTTAGACTACCAATGCACTATACTTGTTCTCTGATTGGCTAGAGATGTGATCAGTACTGGCCAATTAGAGAGCAGTACAAAATGTGCATTGTGTAGTTAGAAAACTTCTGCAGTCATCTTGGTCAGCTGAAAACAGGGCCAGGAAACTGGTGGGTCAAAGGGGTAGCAGATAACAAGAACTGCAGGTCATGTACCTCCCTGCCTAACCTGTTCCAGAAGAGAATTTTGTCCCCAAACCAGATGGCTTCTTTAAACTTTTGGGCATCTTTAATTTTTCAATAGTTATGTATGAAAGTCAATAAACAACAGTTCTTAAAGAAGCTGGAAGAATAAAATCTTTATATATATCCAGCTACATTGTTTATTCCTCTACTTATTATTCAAAAGTTACTTTGCTCATGCGGTACTAATGAAGGCATAACTAATTCCTCATATAATTGTGAGACATCCCTCCTCATATTGATCTGACAATAATAATTCACAGAGTACAAAGGTTTTTTAAACCATGATCAATTTGTCCAAGGCCTAAAACTAGATGCGAAATGTAAATGAACTTTGTTTATTCACCATAGCCTTAATTTGTTGGGTGTTCCATAAAGTTTAGCTTCAGAACAATAGGCAATTAACTGTAAGCTACACTGCTAAAGACTAACAAGTACGTATTTGTATGCAGATGACTGCGCTGGCTTTGCATTTCAATTTCAAGGTTAAAACATTATCTACTCAATGAATGCTGGGTCCCACATCTTGAAAGTTGGAAAAATTGATAAAATAATAATAAAAAAAACCCCAACTAATTATTTTACAAGGATTCCGTATAACGTATTGGAAGTAATCAAGTTGCAAGACAAGTGAAGTTTAGTTGGAGTTGGAATAAAAACTGATATGCAGTCAAGTTGATCTTTGGCCAAATCAAGACTACTATTCATTTTGAAGAACTTGTAACTGGACAATTGTAAAGCAGTGGATGTGGATCATCTGTGTCGCTGATGGATTTGGCATTTGGGCTGCTCCTGAGCATTTCTTTAAGGGGTTCTCTGGCTTTTACCCTTTAACCCCTTTTTGGGGCATCTAATATAGCTTGAGGGGAACCTCCAGTTCACTTCTCCAGAAGAAGTCTCAGTGTAGTAATAGCAGAATCAGATGGTTCAAAGGCATCAGAGCCTAGTAGCAAAGGCTAGGCTAGGATGTAGTCTGAATGGCAGGCCGATGTTGGGCCAAGTAGAGTTCAATCAATAGTGCTAACATGCAGAAGGTGTAAGCAAGTGGCAATCAGACAAAGCATAACCAATATAATGGGTTGACATCAGAACAGGCAACGTTTGTAATCAGATATCAGGTCAAAACTGAGAATTATGTAGGATACAGATACACAGAACCATGAGGAACCTATTCCTTAGACATTTTCCAGTGAGGGCAGGTGGCTTAAATGACCCGAGAATGACTGGGATAGGCTAGCTACAGCCAAATAATAGCATATAGTTGATGGAAAACATAAATTACCAAACTGACAATAACCAATCCTAAATTTCTTTAAATCTTCCCCTAGTCAGTCCCTAATGCCAGATACTAGAGTCCATAAGTATCCATAAAGATAAAGGAAACCCTATCTGTAATACCCTAACAAATGAAAGGGGGCACTAAGGGTTCTTTCACATGATGCATCTTCATGCTGGCCATTTTGCGGCCGAAGAATACTTGTGATCAAGTCCCTTGTTTTAGCCACATTCTCTCGTCCATGCACACGGGCAGCTACGGCATATTAGTGAAAATATACGCTGCAGCGTGGAAATCGCTCAGTCAGCATAAATTATTGTATTGACTTTTATGGCTTAACTAGAGCCAGCTGTCTTCTTTTCTCCACATTGGACGCCGCTAAACTCCCTCCCCTCCCTTTTTTTTTTCCTATGGACCCTCCAGCATATCTCGGCAAAAGATAGGGCAAGACCCATCTTTTCCTGCTGGATATAAAATCGTCCGTAGCTAAAAATCACTCATCTAAATGAATACTTTGGAAACCAATGCTTCAGATTATCAGGATTTTTTATTGCGGCCAAATTAGCCGCATAAGAAAATCGTGTGAATAAGGTCTAAGGCCTAGAGACAAAAAAAACAAACTGTGCAGAGCTGAACTAGACAGATACAGACATGCAAAAGCAAACAATCACTAAAAAGAAAGAAATAGACTAGAACTAACCAGAGGAACAAAGCTATACTGACATGAATAAACTAGAATTTGGAGCATACTAGAAGCATGCAAGGAAGCCTGGATTTAAATGCACATAGCTTAAATTCAAATCAAGGTTTCCTTGTATGCTTCAAGTTCTAGCTTGTTCATGTCAGTATAGCTTTGTTCCTGTGGTTATTTCTAGTCTATTTCTTTCTTTTTAGCTATAACCAGCAATACACTGCAGAAGCCAGGGATCTTTAAAGAGAGGCTAACCAATTAGGAACTCCTCTCTAAATGAGCCTGTGCTGTAGCAATGTGGCCAACTGGCCAATAACAAAGTAGATGACAAGAGATGACAATGCAACAGGAGATTAAAGGGGTTTTACAGCTCTAAGAAATGATGACCTGACCTTAGTGATCAATGGGAGTCTTTGTACTGGTTTACACTGGACAATGATTGGAAACCAGTATTCGAATGAACAAATGACCCTTCAAGCATTTAGCGGTATAGAAGGCTCTTACTAAGCAGGTGTCAATGATACATTAGCTGTAAATTATAGCCTATAAGTATTTTTCATAGTGAATTTGTTTTCTACCTGTAAAGAATACATTTCACAGGTGACAACCTATCGCTGATGAGTTTCACCCACTTCCATTCTACCTTCACAACGCAGCTTATAACCAAACTCATTAAGGAACAGAACATTATTGTTCATGGCAGCAGAAAAGCTAATACCATACAAAGGTTCACAGACAAGGTCCGGGCTGAAAACAATAACATCCGTAAGACTTAAAGTTTGAGTTCTCTGATAAAACAGTCGCACATAATGAACTGATATGAAACTGATAAATTAAAGCTGTTAAGTCCAATTCTTCTTCATCATCATCCTCATCATCCTCATCTCTTAAACTCTACAAAACAGAAGTGGAAACTATCCAATGAAAAATCTGAACATACTGTGCAAATGTTACAACTGAGTTTCAAGAATGTATTGAGGGGAAAGGTTGCAGACATGGATGGAGTAGGGAAAGACTTAAGCCTCTTTCACACGGGGATCTACGCACGCAAAAATCATAAGCGTAAAAAACTCACAGATTTAGAACCAATGGTTCTCTATGGGAACATTCAGATGAAGGAATTTTACAAAAAAACATCTGAACGTTCCCATAGGAAACCATTGGTTCTAATAGCTGCAAGTTTTTTATACACGTGATTTTTGCATGCGTAGGCCCCCTTGTGAAAGGGGGTGAATGCGATTTTGGTTCGAGAAACTAAAACTTGGACGATATCGCGCTTGTAAAATTGCATTGTTCACTGCAACTGCAGTGCGATTTGCGAGAAAATTGCATTGCATCGCTGAGCATGCAATTTTCACGTGTTCTTCACTTTCTGCTCCTGCTATCTTTTGGTGAATTCCTAGACTGGTATTCTTGCTATCTACTGGTGTTGATACGTGCTTCATATTTTTGCTCATTCAGCTGTCCAGTTGCTACATAGTTTGGTTCTACTAAAACGTCTGAGGGCATCTGAGTAACAGGAGATACGACCAGTACCCACGAAAGTACCCAGGAAGTCAAGCTTTTCCATCTAGTGTCTTTATTAGAGATGAGCGCGTATACTCGCTAAGGCACATTACTCGAGCGAGTAGTGCCTTAGCCAAGTATCTCCCCGCTCATCTCTAAAGATTCGGGGGCCGGCGCGGGTGACAGGTGAGTTGCGTCGGGGAGCGGGGGGGAGGGAGGGGGAGAGAGAGAGAGAGAAATCTCCCCTTTGTTCCTCCACGACCTCCCCCCCCCCCTCCCCGAATCTTTAGAGACGAGCGGGGAGATACTCGGCTAAGGCACTACTCGCTCGAGTAATGTGCCTTAGCGAGTATAATCGCTCATCTCTAGACTTTATAAAAAACAGGTTGAGAGGCGTACAAGGTAGTAATATAAATGTTATCATACTTTGGTATATAACACAGGATAGATGTGGACAGCGCCTTGAGAAGAATGTATGTATGTACATATGTCTTCTTCTATACTCTTATAATCCACCAATGTTGGAGAGCAGCACGTGCAGAGAAAATAGATGCCCCCCAGAATGCAACATAATGGGGGTGAAAGACTGGTAGAATGTGTGCTCGTGTGCTCAAATAGGAGGACCTGAGGGAAAAACTGGGTACTCATTGAAGGGGTATGTTCCCCTATGGTCAAAGCAGCGGGGTGTACCTCCTCCCTTGATGTCCCAGGGTTGCTTCTCGATCACTGAAAGAAGATTCCTCATCAGGATTCACGATCTCACCTTCTTCTTTATTAAATTCCAATATGCAACAGATGCAATATAAGTTTTTTAAGTTAATAGCTTATTCAAACCATCTCTACCTTAGGGATCTGAAAAGAAAGACATACATATCTGACAAACTTATACCTGTGTCGATAGCCAATAAAGTTTTCCCTCGCAGATTTAAAAATCGGCATTGAGGGGGTGGAGTGACGTCATCACGTCTTATTGGAACGCACACTATGTGTTCCAAAACGTTGGTCACGGACGCAATAATGCGTCATCGAAGAGTGACGGAACAACGAGTCATGTAGCGAACTCGGTGAGTAGACAGCTTCCTATATATATTTCCCCTTATGCTTTGCTCTCATTATGCTTGAAAAGGGCCATCAATTGGCCGAAACTCGTTGCACAATATCCTTTGGCCTCTTGCATAAGGGATTTTTATCTGTGTACTCCGGTACTTGGAATTTAATAAAGAAGAAGATTAACCATTTCCGGGTGAGATCGTGAATCCTGACGAGGAATCTTCTTTCTGTGATTGAGAAGCAACCCTGGGACATCACGGGAGGAGGTACACCCCGCTGTTTTGACCAAAGGGAACCTCCCCCTTTTGAGTGAGTACCCAGTTTTTACCTACTGTCCTCCTATTTGAGCGCACTGCCACACATTCTAACTTTATTATATAACAGTCATTTCATATTATACCATTTCCAATACTTTATTATACCGTTGCTTGTATGAGCGGATGGAGCTTTTAATAATCCACAGTCTTTCAGCGACTCTTCATTACTGCACTGCAACCTGTTAAATGATGACATCCTCCTTGTGTACAACTTTATACAAATTGCTTTGAAAGTTTCCTGAACACATTGGAATGTCTGTGAGATCTTAATGTAATAAAT
The DNA here is from genome assembly GCF_035609145.1 of Eleutherodactylus coqui. Taxonomy (NCBI): domain Eukaryota; kingdom Metazoa; phylum Chordata; class Amphibia; order Anura; family Eleutherodactylidae; genus Eleutherodactylus; species Eleutherodactylus coqui. Next base: position 25,826,689 of record NC_089840.1, on the reverse strand, counting down.
TGTTAGGGGATACCAATCGGAAAACAGGCTGGTCAGTAATTATTCGCCCAGAAATCGGCTGCTGCCGCCATATGTCTGCATTCTGTTTTATCTCTAGATTCAATTAAAGTAAGCGCCGGTTTTCAGGAAATAATAACTGTGTATACTTTGAAGCTGTCAGGAAAGTTCATATGTTGACTTATTAGAGGTATAGCCCTATGGCTACTGCAATAATAAATCAGATCCATAGAACATATTGTTCTGCGCAATCTTGTGACTAAGAGCCTCTGAAGGAACTCAGCCGAAATTACAGCAAAAGCATCTGTTCGGGAGTTTTTTATACATCCGACTCCTTCTGTACCTCTTCTCAAAAGGCTACCAAAGCTGATGTGCTTCACTATGAATATGCTTTCACCCCTTCACAAAGGCACATGCCTTTTAATAATGCATCTCGCAATCCAATTAGACATAGAACAATGACATCTCTCCAGAATACAGAGTAAAGGAAATAAAAACTAGGTTTGATTTCTAAGAGTCCTTTGTTCTATGAAAATAATAACAGAGTGGGCCTTTGACAGTCTTTAAATAAGAAATTGTCCCGAGAAATATCTGAGATGATGAGAACGCCGAGCTACTTACATAATCTGTGTTTTCTCTTTTTGTTCTCGCTTTATTACATTGGCATGCTTCATTTATCTACGGCATTCTGTTGTAACTATTTGAGATAACTTTCACAAAGATTCCTATTGATTAAACAGGTTGTAATAATAATTACGACAACGAGAACTTATTGTTGGAGGAGAATCGGCAGATACACGATAGGAAAGTTATTTGTAGAGTCGGATGGAAATAACGCCACTTCGGGAAGCTCAGAGAAGAAGGGAGGTGGCGGCATTTTTTTTTTTCTTATCGGTTATATCTTATGCAATTTTCATAGTTTTTGTGTTGGTCAATGGACAGCCATAAAATGTAACCCTTTCTAATTTAATTTGTATCCTGGTTTTCCTAGGGGGCTTACTCTTTTTCTGTCATTATACAACGGCGCTATCTGCTGGCTAAAGCCAGTACTACATGAGGTGATACGTTGGATAGGCTCTGACAGCAGAGAGGCTGGCAATATATAGTAAGAGAACCCCGACGGACGTCTTCCAACATCGGAGCTGTACAGCCTTAAATCATAATGTGTTTAGATGTCTGACAGTGGATTGGAAAGGGTTAAAGGGGTATTCTTGGACTTTAACTACTGATGACTTATGATGGGTCATCAGTCTTTGATCGCCGAGAGCCTGCCACAAGGGATCCCTACCAATCAGCTGATCATATGGTGCAGTCAGTGCAGTGGGTCAGACGTTGTCATTGGTGGTTAGGGGAGGAAGTGTAAAAGGGCTGTGTCAGGTTGTGCTGTTGGGATCTGTTGTTCTACAGGGTTCTTGGAGCACACCTTCACAGGTGAGGGATAATTGAGCTGGCTGGGTGTGGAGTTCCTCCTGCCAGCTAATCCCCATGGGTCAGCTGCCTATATATACATCAGCCCCTCTGCAAGAGGAAGCTGGTATTCCTTCATTGTAAGGTTGGCTGTCCTGCATGCCTGTATATGTGTTGTGTGGTGTGAACAGTGTCTGGTCCGGTGTCTGTGCAGGTGGAGAGACATGAGGTGTGGACTGTCCTGTTCTATGTTGTTCCATCTTGCATGCTAGCCCTAGTGTGTTTGGTGTCTTGTTGTTCAGGTCGGTTTTTACATTTATTTTATGGCAGTTTGTCTCTGCTTGGTCCTGCTGAGTTGTTTGCCATTTCTGGGCTAGGGTAGCCCTTTGGGTCCTCTGGTACATGTTCTCTTGCTAGTGTAGGAACCTGCAAGTCAACAAGGAGGCTTGATTGCGGCTTGCGGGCTTAAGTATTTTGGCCAATATATGAACCAATACCTCATACTTTTATAGCTATAACATCTGCTAATGTGTAAAGATATGCATGAAGAGTGTGTGTCGTCACTCGGTTCATGTTTGTGTCTTCTGCCAGTACGTCCAGTCCAATGCCTGACACGGTTTCCGATGGTCCCTAAACCACTTCTGGGTTACGTTCGTGTGGGCCCGATGTTTGTTTGCCCACGTGAATGTAACACGCTGTCCGTTCTATTTTCATGTATTTCTGCATTTTACTGCAATACTTTGCCCATTGAAATGAATAGGGTTTGTTTTCAGCACTGCTGGAAATGCAATAGAATTTGATTACCGCATTTTTGACTGCATTTTTGACAGTTTTTTCAGTTGTGTCATTATCAGCTTGCGTGTTGAAAACGCAGCTGAAAATACAGTCAAACGCTGTCAAAAACGCATGTCAACACAGCGGAAAACACAGTAAACGCTGCATTAAAAAAATGCAGCATTTTTTTAAGTGCCTGTGTGAGAGTAGCCTTAGCCTGTTCATTTTGCTCCCCAAAAAGAACGCAACAAAGTGATCAAAAAAGAGGTATTTACCCCAAAATGATACCATTAAAAACTGCAGCTCATCACGCAGAAATCAAGCCCTCGCAGAGTTCTGAGCATGGAAATAATAATAATCTTTATTTACATAGCGCCAAACATATTCCACAGCGCTATAAAAAAGTTATTTGACTTTGAATGCAACAATGTAGAGAAAATAATAATTTCCAAAATAAGCAGCAAAAGCTAAAAAAATTATGTTTTTGATATCGCCATAACCGTATCGACCCGCAGAAAAAAAATGCATCATGTCATTTATGCTCTATGATTAATACTGTAAAATAAAAATAACAATGGCAGAATTGATATTTTTTCTCCCAGCTCTCAAAAGAAAAGTTTTATAATGCACTATATGCACCCAAAAATGGTACTAATAAAAACTACAGTTCACCATTAGAGATGAGCGAGTATACTCGCTAAGGCACATTACTCGAGCGAGTAGTGCCTTAGCCGATTATCTCCCCGCTCGTCTCTAAAGATTCGGGGGTCGGCGGGGGGCGGGGAGCGGCGGGGGAGAGCGGGGAGGAACGGAGGGGAGATCTCTCTCTCCCTCTCTCCCCCCGTACCCCGCCGCAACTCACCTGTCACCCGCGCCGGCCCCGAATCTTTAGAGACGAGCGGGGAGATACTCGGCTAAGGCACTACTCGCTCGAGTAATGTGCCTTAGCGAGTATACTCGCTCATCTCTATTCACCACACACAAAAAAACAAGCCCCCATACGGCCATGTCGATGGAAAAATTTAAAAAGTTATGGCTTTTAAAAAATGGAGATGAAAACTTCCCCAAAATCATTGTGTCCTCATGGCCAAAATAGACCATGCCATTAAGGGTTTAAGTTACTCAACAATAACAATTCAGTTCATTTATACAATGTCCTAAATACATAAAACCAGTAATCCCATCTCCTGCGCTGAGAGCAGTAATTATGAAAAAAACAGTAACATAATCAGTATATTTATAGCAAAAAGCGATACAAAAAAAGTACAGAACATTTTAGTTCAACAGGCAATTTTGTAAGAGATGCGGAGCTCCAGATATAATGTAACAGACATGAACTGTTGTGCTATAGAGAATAGTTAAGGGAATAGGGGCACAAGCTAAACCTTCCCTTGGTGAGCCAGACAGAAATTGACCTTTTTGCGCAGGAAAACTAAATTAATCACTCTAATTAAAGATACATTTTTTTTTACCCGCACCTCTCACTCTTTTATTAAAAAAGTCAAAACAATGAAAAATGTTGTGTTTTTAACCTTTTCCATTGCTCAGATGGTTCAACGCTTAATGCTAACATTTATCACTTTGTCATTTTATCACTGTTACATTGATGAATTTGACCATTTCTTAAGAGTATAAAAGTTTATAAAGTTTTTCCAATTTTTTCACTGTCTTAATATTATATATTTATGTGATTTCATGTGTTCAGACTTAGAATCTTAGAACTAGTGGTGAGCGAACTGAAATAGTCGAACCCTGTTTCGGGTTGAACTTTGCTAACCTCAGGCCAGCAGTCCACCATCAGGGTGGCCAGCTTTTTTCATCATTTATTTTCTATTTTATTTATTTTGTATCTTGAGATAGCCTATTATCTAGGTATCATCAGCCTCCTGCTACTATTATCTAGCTAGGTAGGGTCGAGCAATCTCTGTGGTTGTTATCTCCTTCTAAGGAGTATCTAGGAAACACTCAGGATCTGTAGGGAGCAGGTCAGCAGATTCTATGGTTAGAGAGCTGATAGCTAGGTGTTAGGTTGTCATCTGGGGGTATAGATTCCACATCTATGCAGTTTGGTGGGTACCTCTTTTTTTTCTCCTGTGGGGCTGCAGTTAGTGGTAAGACCCCTATACAGCATTGAGAACTTATTGGAGCTATCAATAGTGGGGGTTGGTACTCCTAAGATTTCTAATTGTCTGTGGGAACTCTATATTCTAAACAAATGTGCTCGATGTGATTAGGTTTTACTATTAGGCAGAATGATCCACCATCCACATCTTGGTAATTGGAGTTATTTCAGAGGTATATTGGGGTCCCTCATGATCTGTAGCCACCAGAGAAATGCGTTGGACCAGGAACATTTGATTCATTCCATCTATATAGAGTTTGGGTGGAGAGCTAGTTGATTCAGAGATTCAGAATACTGTACATTGAGGTGATATCTAGCACCCAGAAATTGTTTTTTCCTAGTCCAACTGTAACATTGAGTATCAAAACAAGTGTGGAAACTCAGATAGATTTTTTTTCCACTAAATCTATGAAATAGTGGTTGTCTCTTCACTATATCAACATATCAACTTTAGGGTATGTTATATATGTCTAGTGTGAGGGTATATATATATATTGCCATATGTTCTTTATACTTTTATACCTATATGCAAGTTTTATTCAATTTCAAATGAGAAAAAACTTATATGTCGCCTTACATCAGATATTCCAAGGCTTTGCAAGGCTGAGAGATGTTCTAGAAATTCAGAAATGATACCGAACCAGACATGAAGGACGCGTGTACTTGGCCGTTTTCCCAGAAACAAGATATCAAGATGTTCCACTATGTACATAATTTTCACTGTCTTAGGCCGGAAATCCGGACTTCCCATATATGGAGAATGCATGCTTGGCCGTTTTCTTAGAATTGAGTGGGTGATTCTTTGCACTGGAGTTAATTAAATACGTGATTTTCTGTACATAAGCCAGAGGCGCCTCACTGTCTCAGGCCGGAAATCCGGACTGCCCATATATGGTTATGAGCCCATCACCCCCTGATGGTGAGGGGACAAAGGGTATAAGATCTCATGTAATCTGTAATAAAACACAGCCGAGAGCCATGTCCCGTGTGAGAAACTATACCAGACCTCCGTGTGGTGTTTTTTTCTTTACCGCCGGCAACGGGGCAAGTGGGGTGGGCCTGATTGGTGCTGTACTTAGAAAGAATATTACCCTGACACTAGGTATTCGTTTTGGTACCCCATACATGTTTTTAGGAAAATTTGAATAAAAGTTTATTTCAGTTAGTCTAGTCTCTGAAAGGTATTTTTAGGTTTGGACTATATCTGCCCCAGTGAAAAATTGCTAACCTGAAGTGGTTTGTCTCGATCGAACCCAATGGAATTCCTCCTCCTCCTTAAAAGTGGCCCAATCTTTAATGCCATTGCCTTGAAACGCTGGAGTCCTAGCCTACTAGATGTTAATCTGACCAAGAACAACATCTGCTTGATCAGATTTGAACCTAAGACCTCAGCACTGCAAGGCAACAGTGCTAGCTACTGAACCACCATGCCTTTTCTGCCTTCTTCCTCCTCCTGCTCTGGAGAAGAATAAACGCAAAATACAAACTCTATGTAGATGCTGTTTTTGGTTACATTTGAACCTAGGAGGCTAGGATCCCAGCAATGCAAGACAATGATGCTAACCACTGAGCCACATTTAATTTTAATAGTTCTTAGAAAGTGTTATACACCATTTTTAGGAGTTCTGGCAAAGTTATGGTTCAGTTCAAACTAGTTTGGACTGAACCAAACTTTTTGCCTAAATTCGGAAAACTGGCTGAACCAAACTTCAAAGTTTGCTCAACACTACTTAGAACCCACAGCTATGCTCTAATTCTGTAGAGCTGTAAAAAAAAGTCACAAAAGCGCACAAGAGGGTGAAATCTAATACATTAAAACTTGAAATAGAAGCAAACAGCACTCACCAAATGGATGAGTAAATCTTTGACCGCTTTTTCCGTATAGAAATCAACAGTGCTCTGCCATTATAAGAATATATCCAAAATCCACAAACGAGAATAAATTGGCAGCACTCGATGATTTCAAATTCCGTAGTAGTACTTTATCCAATAACAAAAGGGATGGAGTAAAAATGAGAATGTGCTGCACACAGAAAGCAACAGCTGTTTTGCATCATGTGACATTTCCTCAAGCCTTTACAGGTCACTTTGGGAATTGCGTTATTCAAAAAATGTAACCTTATCTTCTCTACCTGTATTAAACGCAACTCCATACCCATTGGCGGAGGGATCATTGCAGCCTTCCATTTTAGCCACAAGTTTAGGGGGTGCTCAGAATGCAAAGTCTTTATAGCCTGTAGACAAATTCAAACTTGAAATTGCAGCAAACGGCACCGACCAAATGGATAAGGAAATTTTTTTTTTTGTAAATACTTTCTTTATTAAAGAGTCAAGGGGAAATGACATACATTGCGTAAACTTTGAAGAGATAGTCAATAGGGTTCTCATGCATGTACATTTCCAAAGAGAAGAGCAATATAGTCACTTATTTTTAATGTTTAACAATCCAAAAACATTTAGATATAAGAGTTTTGTATAACCTTGTAGGGTGAAGGAGGGGGGGGGGAGGATATGGGTGGTATAGGGGGGGTGGGTATGGGGGAGGGGAGTAGAGTTTGGATCTCCGTTCTGAAATGGGGATGTTTGAGTGCAGGCATCTATATCTGTGGGTGGTTCTGAGGGTTTGAACTTTTAGTTAAAGGTCTTCCATAAATACGAGGTCTCATGGATAAGCAAATCTTTGACCATGTTTTCCGTAAGGTGACCAACGGTGATTTGCCTTTAAAAAGATATCCAAAAGGTTTGAGAGATCATCATGTTACACAAAACAGCTGTTCCTTCCGGTGTGCACCACGTCCTCATTTTTACTCCTGCACTTTTGTTATGGATGAAAATACTGCTACAGAATTTGATATCATTGATTGCCGCCAATTCACCCTATTATGTGGGTTTTGATACCCAATAACTGAGTTGCGTAAGTAAAAGCATTATAAATGGAAATCTCACCTTCTTAGGTTGTGCTAAGTAGGTATAACACTAAAGAAGGTTGATAAAGTGACCTGATGAAGGAGTTTGCAGGACTCGGAAATTGGTTGCCTAATGTTGAATAAACCATTTGGAATCTTTGAAGTCACATGGGACCATTTGTCATTTGGTGAGAGGCAGCGCTCTGAAGTAGTTTTTCTTCTGGTCATGAGTGACCCACTATACTTCAGAGAGTGCAATCAAGGATGAGGCAATTCCCCTGCAGATATTCTCTATGTAAACTACTTGTCCATGGCCAAAGATATTTCCAATATTTCTTCACCAGTACAACTAGCTAATAATTTGACATATGTTGATAGTACATACAGATGTGTCAGCCCCTATCTTTTTCCTCAGATTTCATTCAAGACTTCAACTTATCAAAATGCAACTCAAATACATTCAGGCAACATGCCATCCAAGCTCTCCACAGGCTGCAGTGCACACCGGATGGTCACAATAAACGCAAAGAGGATAGACATCTCCAACAAAGTATCACAATCTCTTGTTTGGTTTTGCTTTTCTTCCCTTTATGGAAGTTTGACTTGTGACCCCGGAGTGCAGTATAAAATCAAGTGAGTACATTTTTCGTGGATCAGCTTCACTGTGAATCCACATTATTTGGGAAAATCCATCAATCTGAGCAACTTTCAATAAGGCCTGGTCATCGGTGCTAGACCAGCTAAGGCCAGGATTTTACTGTCAACCTTGTGGAGGGGTTTCTTGCATAGGGGTGTGGAGAGTATACAGAAAATGTTGTGATTGAGAAAAAATATTCAGCGGAAGGGGATCCTGTGGACAGAAATAACTTGCTAACAAAAGGGGGCAGAGGAGGAGGTGACAAATTGTTCTGAGAGCGGATATTGCACAGTCAAGTAAATTGCAGTGAAATCCAATGCTAGTAATCCAACTAAGGTTTTCACTTATGCAGCTAGTCATTTCTTAGCACAAATGGGCCATAACAGACAATCGGTTCCACCACCATTTCTAAAAGAAACAGAAAGGCGACACTCCAGTAGGCAAAAGAGAATTACAATTGCCTAACTGAGCAGTGGAAAAACATCATCTGGACAGATAATTCCTGATTTCTGCTGCACCGCGCTGATGGAAGATCAGAATTTGACACAAGCAGCGTGGATCGATGACCCCTTCCTGTCAGCTATCCAGAACATTTCTGTAACTCCATCCAATTTGCAACATCTACCAAAGCTCTTCTGTCTGTGTTGGCCAATATTCCGGCAGAATGATTACACCATCTAGTGGAATCTAGAAAATAATGAATTGCTTTTCTGGATACCAAAGGAGGTCCAACGTGCTACTAGATGGTTGACTTTAATAAAGTGGCCATCCATGTATATAATCTATGATAGCTATTTTTCGTACACTAGTGCCCTAAATTGAAGCATTTACACTCAACTGTCGGGGCTCAACAATTTAGGAAATGAGACAATATTGACCACTGTAGTGATTTTTTGCTTAACATTCAGAGAGAAGGAATACAATGTATTATTAGTCCGGACAACCTCCCGCTTTAAACATTAATTTTGCCTCCAGGAAAACAAAACAAGCTGATGAGTTTTTAAAACACATTTTCATTTCAATGAGACTTCTCACCCAGAATAAAACATGGTGATCTATTATTCATACCGACATCCTACCTTTACATCCCCATAAAGCCGAGAAACATACAAAACAAAAATATACAATGAATATATGCATTATGTGCATTGCGTAAAGATCCTTTAGTTCTTCTAATCCACTCATCCAAAGTGCATTAATCTGCTTTTGTATACAAATGATATATTTTGTTGAATCTATGTATAAGGCTCATCTGAAATGAACGGTGTGTCACAGAGAGGGAGAAAGATTGCCGCTCGCTTTGCACAATGACTATTAGAGTCAATTCCTCCAGGAACAGCTGGTACACACTCTCTGTCCAAATTGACTTATTTTGGTGATACTGTGTATCAAGAAATATGATGCTCTGTTTTTAAATTGAGTGCCATTAAGAAGCAGTTTGTAAAATTACATGGAGCCACCTGCTTCAAGAAGGTAAATGATCCAAATGCTAGCATTTCCTTTCCCTTTGGTTAGTCATTACAAGTATTATCTTTGAAACATTTGATTGCAGAATTAGTTTACCCTGGTTCTTAATGAAAATGGAATCACTAATCCAACATCAAATACTTATGAAAGGATCATCAAAGACTTTATTACTATTTGAAATAAGATGGTCATAATACTGAAGGCTACATTAAGAAAGCAGAAGACTCCTATTTAGGGGGAATTACCCATAATCAGTCCCTGGAGAAATCACTTGAGATGAGCAGAGCAAATAAGCAAATGTACTGCCAATCAATGAAAGAAGAATCATAAAGACTCCTGGAGAGATACCTAATAACTATTAAACCCACATGTTTCTATACAGGGTGTAGCCAGTGCTATATCTCAAGACTGGTGTCTTATATTGAAATAAAAATAGTGAACGTGAATAGGAAGGCATGGATGTAGTACATGGTGGCCAGGGGCGTAACTAAAGGCTTAGGGGCCCTGATGCAAAAGGTGAGCTGGGCCCCCCTCTATCTGTATCTGTACCCGTACCCATACCTAAACCATGCTGCACAGAGGCATAACTTGAAGCGTCTGGGCCCCAATGCAAAACCTGTAACAGGGCCCCCAGCTATAATGCTTTATTCATAGTACTGGGCTCCCTATAGGGAGAAGAGAGGCCTTATGAGCCCCCTAAGGCTCCTGGGCCAGGGTGCAACCGCATCCCCTGCACCTTCTATAGTTACGCTTCTGACGATGGCATGACACACGAGCCCCAGGGGTACCTGCAACATGGATTTCAATTTTATGTTGTGACCCCTGTAAGAGATAGAGAAAAATTGCAAAGTTGAACAATAGCATGTGAGAAGCAGAAATCCAGTTTCCATATCTCTCTAAGTGCCGTAGGTCCACTGCCTATGTAAAAGCATACTTGAAGTGGCCTCCTTTTGCTATGATAGGGGCAGATGATCTACAACATTGTCTACTGTCATCTGAAGATTCAGAAGACCGATCCATGTTGGGCCTCCTTGAAGCACTATTTCGTAAAGGCCGTACTACCAGAACCTATGTTTCCTTACTTCAGTCATAGCAGCAGTCCAATGGCTCTTCGAGAGAAGTGGTAAGTGGGGTTTCACTTCTCACTTGCTACTCTATAACTTTGCAGTTAGGTTTTACTTTCTTACAGAGACCAAAACACAAAATTTAAATCCATGTTCCGGGGCCCCCAGCGGCCCATGAACTATACCATCATCTAGCACACCAATGCCTTCCTATTCAAGTATGCTTCTGTTATTGCAATATAGAACACCAGCATGGAAATAAAGAGCTAGATCAGTCTTTTAAACTATACCCTTTACACAATGCTCAACACACGCTTCAAGGGTATAACTAGAAATATTAGAGAATTTTCTATGAACTACCCCTTCCAAAAATGAATGTTAAAGGGAATGTATAATCAGAAAATTATCTACTTTATAAAACAAGTTTTATTGTTAACAGATTTCTTTAAGAATTTTTGATTAATATTTTATGTTTTCAGATTAGTTTTCAGCCATTGCCGAAGACCAAGACAGATGGGCATTACAGACTTTATTGTAAAATGCATTTATAGCTGACCAAAAGGGGGCAATTTTTCCACAAACCCACCAGATGTGAGCATCAGTACCACTCACCAAAGTGCAACTCCAACAGAAAAGGGAGCACTAGGGGAAAGAGGTCATGTAGCAACGTGAGAGTTCTATACCATCTGGAGAGGATTTTATAATTCTTCTCCTGAAGTTTATAAAAGATAGAAGATTTATGCATGAGAGCAAACACCTTGGTCCAACCCTCCACAGGAAAACGTAAGCCAAGTTCAATGTCCCAGGTAAACACAAAAGGAATTATGAAGATGATCTCCCCAGTTACCTGTAACAGTCCACAAAGCAATGACACCAAGTCAGAAGAAGGAGAAGTTTGTAAACATAGCCATTTAAAAGAGGTTAGGTTTCATAGAAGAGAGTCATGAGGGGCCAAACTAGATAGATAGTTTGATAACTGGGCATACAAAACTCATGCCCCACTAGGCAGGCAACCTGGAACAAGGATAGAGGATGGAGAGCCCCCCATTGACATACAGTGTCTCACCTGTAGGGCATCATCCTCTGAATATCCTTGGATATGGGCTTACTGCAGGACTTCTAGAAAAGTTGGATTGTGAAAAACTAGAGTAAGTGGGCCTGGGTTGGAAGAAAGACCCAAGGCTCCCAAATTAATGTCCTAAAATGTAGCATAGTAGAGGTGTTGCAAGAGCATAAAGACAAAGAGGTCGATGGGTAGATTTTATCCATAGAAGTAAAGTGGGGTTAAGAAGGTGAACTTCGGCCTCCAACGATGCTCATTGTTTATCCTGTCTGTGGTGAAACCAGTTCAAGATATACGTTAACATAGAGCCTTTGTAATAGAGTAACGTCTTGGAGACCCATATACCCCTCCGTGACTTTAACAAAGTGTTTGTACCACACTCTAGGTTTCAAGCTGTCCCAAACATAATTAATAAATAAGCATTTCAAAGTGTTCAGAAAGGGTTATGGAATAAAGCACAGTAAGGCCTTAGTCAGACGGGCGTTTTTTCGCGCGATTTGCGGATGCGCATCCGCAAATCGCGTGACCGGTGTCCCCAATCAGGGGGCAGGTCTGACTCACACCCCCTTCACACCCACTGCAGGCCGGCCACGCGGAACTCCGGCTGCCGGGAGCAGGTGAGTATGTATATATTTTTTATTTTAACACTTTCCTGGATGAATTGCAGGGAAGGGCTTATATATTTAAGCCCTTCCCGACAATTCATCCCGCGCACGCCGGCAGCCCATTGCTTTCAATGGAGTCGGCTGTATTGCCAGCTCCATTGAATTCAATGGGAAAACATCGTTCTTCTCTGCCACAGCTGTTACAGCTGTGGCAGAGAAGAATGATTTGTCTTCTATATGTTCTCAATGGGGTCAGCGCTGCTGCCGCCGGCCCCATTGAGCGCATATACAGAAGAAAACAGGAATCGCAGATCGCAGATAGGTGCGATCTGCGATTTCTGTTCTATAATTTATCGGACGAGCGCATAAAAAACGCTCATGTGTCCGATACCATTGCAAAGCAATGGTTTTAAAAAATCGCCGGACGCATGCGCATGCGCAAATCGCGCAAAAAAACGCCCGTCTGACTAAGGCCTAAGCCTGAAAAAGGAAAAGTATTCGGAGTAAAGCGTACATCTTCAAGGTGTGAATACGCCCAAATCACGAGTGTTAATTTACTCCAAGACAGCAAATCCACTGCAATTTGCTCCAATAGCGGAATAAAGTTCAAGGAAAACACATCATCATAAACTGGAGGAATCCAAGTACCAAAATAGGACAAAGAACAAGCAGACCACTTAAATTAGAAAGAACTCTGCAAGCTGGTAACAATTGCTGGAGAGAGATTAACATTTAGGACTTCAGATTTATGTAAGTTAACCTTATGGTTACTAAGATCCCCAATGGTCTGAAATTCAGAGTGGATGAATGGAAAACTAATACCAGGATTGGATGTTAAAAATTAATAAGTTGTCAGCATAAATGGCTAGTCAATCTCAAGGCTCTGGCAAGGCATTCCATCACTATGATGTATAAAAGAGAAGACAGTGGGAAACTGTGTCTGGTTCCATTCTTAATGCAGAATGAGGTAGACAAATTCCCATTGACCCTCACCTGTGCCATAGGCAATGAATGGAGAGCCACTATTCAAGTAAGCATAATCTTCCCTACCCGCACATGCTCCAAGGCTAAATGCAGAAAGTCCCATTGCACTTGTTTGAATGCCTTCTCTGCATCAATGGACAGCAGGCATAAATATATTATCTGGTTCCCTACCAGAGAGATTAAAGGTAAGGTTTTGAATATGTTATTCCCTTGCTTTCCATTTAGGTACAAAACCCACTCTGTGGCTCAAGATGATTAGCGATTATTTTGGAGCACAGTTTTCCATCTATGTTGACAAGTGATATAGGTCCATAGCTCCCACAAACCAATGGGTCCTTTCTGAGTTTGGAAATTACACAAATGTGAGCAATAATTGCCTTTGGGGGAAAGTAAGCACTCACTGTAATAGCGTTGAATGCTTTTAGAAAAGGGCCAACTAAATTTTGGGAGAACAACTTATAAAACAGCAGAGTGAATTCATCTGGGCCATGGCATTTACCAACTTAAAGGTCTCTAAGAACCTCCACCAATTCTAGCTCCAACTCTTCACTGATCACATGAGCCAAGGAGGAGCCAATAAGTTTGTAAAGATATTCCCTTATTTTCCGTGCAAGATGTTTGTCCAATATGGAGACATATTTGCCCTGTTGTAGTGGTATGCATAGTAATCCTGGAATTCTTCCAGTATGTTGTTAGTAGAGTGATTTTTCCCTTCATGAGGAGAATGAAGGGACATTATATGAAGGGACAATATATAAGAGCAATTCTGTGAAGGGCAAAGGCGCGAGCAAGGAGTTTATCACTTTTGTCCACTTTTGAATTCAATGAATGACTTAGCGCTGCCTCTGATTAGCTGAGCACTGTGACCTATCACAGTTAGCGCTCAGTTGTCAAGTAGTGAATGTCTGAGCGCTGCCTGTAATGGCTGAATGCTCAGCCAATCAAACACAGACCTTTCAGGAGGCAGGGATTTTTAAATACCCGGCAGAAGAACAAGCTGCAGAAAAGCAGAAAAGTGTCGGGGAAGCCAGCGACAAGACATGATGGAGCCCTGACAGCAGCAGAGAGGTGATGTTTTTTTTTTTTGTTTGTTTTTTTTACACTAGCTAGGGATGATTTTCAGGGAAAGGCTTATATTTCAAGCCCTTCCCCATAAATTACCGTGGAGGTTGCCTGCATTTCATTGCTTTCAATGGGGCTGGCAGCAGTTGCACTGGCCCCATTGAAAGCAATGGGATGGCATTGCGGTCCTTTGCCACAGCTGATGAGAGGACTCCCCACGTGGAATCTTTCCACGCAGCAAGGACCTTCCGGGCGCACGGATGTCCTATCTTTTGCAGGTACGGATATTTTGCGCCTATAAATTATAAAAAAAAACAACTTAGAATTAGAGATGACCGAGCGTACTCGCTAAGGCACATTACTCGAGCGAGTAGTGCCTTAGCCGAGAATCTCCCCGCTCGTCTCTAAAGATTCGGGGGCCGGCGGGGGAGAGCAGGGAGGAACGGAGGGGAGATCTCTCTCTCCCTCTCTCCCCCCCGCTCCCCGCGCGAACTCACCTGTCACCCGCACCGGCCTCCGAATATTTAGAGATGAGCGGCGAGATACTCGGCTAAGGCACTACTCGCTCGAGTAATGTGCCTTAGCGAGTATACTTACTCATCTCTACTTAGAATGCTTTAATATAATTAAAAAATGTAATGCTAACCTTACAGTCCCCTGTCATTCCCAATTTGATGCTTACCAGGTTCATCCACTGGTTTCTGCATCTCCAGGTCTCTGCTAACCCAGACATGTGCCTGCTGTAGCCAATCACAGCCTTTGATTGGCTACTGCTGTCACATGTCCATGTCAACAAGAATCAATAGGCCAGTGATTAGCTGTTGCAGTCATGTGTTTATGTTAACAAGGACTAGGTAGTATGGAAACTATGAGGAGACCCTGGGAAGCATGAGAAGAGGAGTGGTGGTGGGTTGGTTAATTGAGTATTCTTTTATCATTTTAAAGCGCTCTGAGCTTTTTTAAAATGCAAGTGACCAGACAAGCGCTTTAAATGTAGTGAAACAAAAAATCATGAAATTTTAATTTGCAGATTGGCATTTCAGTTTGAAATTTGAAACACTGTTATTATAATACCAAATTGCCACTGTTCTGGATACAGAATATGACAGAATTATTGTGAATGTCATATTGTAGCCAGTGCATATGATTATATTTCAGGACTATAATGGTGAGTTATACAGTAGAAAGTCACAAGCCGCATGTGGCTTCTGAGTCACCGGTTGGGGACCACCACTCTAGATATTCCCCAAATACACCTGAAGGGGTTTACGGCAACCCCGAAATGTAAGATTCTAAACACACTGCACATTGTCACTGAAGCTAAATCTACAGTACATAAACCATAAAAAATCATATCTGAGACTTTTTTGGGAACTTTTTGAACCTTGAGAACTCCCCAATTTATAAATCAAAAGGGGTGTTCAATTCTACAGCTATAGCCCCACTGATATCATTGAGGTGTTCTTCTGCAGATGGTTCATGTATTCAATTCCTGGCATGCAAAGGTCCATTGTTTACGTGCCCCAACCTTTTCTATTCTTGCACAATAGAGGGTTGGTGTGATGTTTGGTATTAATGGTGAGGAGAATCTTGCAGAATTACACACAGCTACTAGCAAAGGGTGATGAGAGTAACCTAAAAGGCTAGGCTCCTAGGACAAAATTTGTCCCAGAACTGGAGAAGGGAGTTTCAGTAAATATTACCTGGTGAAGTCTTTTGTATAATAGAAGTCATTCTGCTACATTATCAGATCTCTTGGTCTATTTATTGTAACACTGACCATAATCCGCAAACAAGATTTTCAATTTGCACATCCTTTACTTACATAACACCGTGTGTCTCATGGTCAGCACCCACAGAAATCAGCTGATTGTACTGGAGGGGGCCATTGCTAGCAACACAGCAGCTTTTGCAGGGAAAATGTACTATTACAGGACTGCCAATCTACAATACCAGGACAGCAGATGTTCCACCAAAATTGGAGTCACTCTTGTTGAGCATCTCTCTTCCTGGTTATAGAGGGTGTTCCCATAGGAGGGAGCCCATTGTAAGACAATCATGTGCCACAATACATGGCTACTAGCTTGTAGGATGGCACCAGGAAGATGTAGACTGGGGGTAATTGCCTCCCTTAGGGCCTTCCAGCTAGATGACATTCTTCTTCTGTGTGCCTTGTGGAACTTCATGAATCATTCTCCTCCATTCTAATGCTCCTACGTGTTGTTGTCAGACTATCAGCAACCCCACAAAAAAATCACTTAGTTCTGCTACTGTATATTATGAACTTGGACCTGTTGTTGTATGCTATGAGCTTGGTTCTATAGCTATATTTATGTTATGAGTTTGGTTCTGCTACTGAATGAAGTGTGGTTCTGGTGCTGTATTTATGCTATGAGCTTGGTTCTGGTTCAGTACCAAGATGGTTGGTGCCACTCTCAGAAACACACTTTTACACCCAGAACTTCTTGAAAGTCTGGCACCTGCCAATTTTAGTATTTCTCAGTACTGGTTCACAGTTTTCCAAAGTCTACATTAAATGGTACAGAAGACAAAGCCTGACTGTATGGTCACTCACTATACATTGTCTTGATTCTACTTTGCCTAATGCCACAACTATACATTGTCTCACTACTTGGGCTACTGCCAAAACTCATCATATTAGCCTTCACATTATGGAAAAGTCCTTTTACCAACACTCTTCTTGGTTGAAACCTTTCTTACACAGGAGCCTCTAGCTAGCTAACTGAGGAACACAACTCCAATTTTACCAAGCTCCCCCATTAATTAGTAGCACTCTTTCTCTGCCAGAACACTGTGACAGAGCCCTCTACTGACCATCTCCAGTATCATCTAACCTTAATCCGGCATTACCCTAACAGGACATACGAACAAGGGTTGTGCTCTTGGCACAACCCCTTTAACATGTATTTGTCCATAGGAATGTACCGGTACTGTCTTAATACTTGGTAAATGAACATTTGTCATGTCTGCCCCTATATTTCCTAATTTCGTAAATGTTACTGGACTGTCATATTACTTTAACAGTTTCTAGTGCATTACCGGTCTTTCACCAGTGGTGACTTAAAATGTCATGTCATCTTTTGCTTGTCCGTTTAACATACATACTTGGTTTTAATGGTGCCGTGATTCCATTTATCTGTGTTGTCACAAGATATTACAATGAGATGTATAATCCTTTCACACTGGTATGACCCTTAGGCATAGAAATCCGTAGCAGCAATAGGCATGCACCATACTGTCTGTGGGCGGGAGTGCAGATGGGTGATTAATGACCCTTATTAACAAAGTCACAATGCAATGAGATACAATGAGTTTTATTTAGTCCAATTACCTACATTAAGGTCATCATTCTGACTCTAAGCAAAAAACAGCATGCTCCTCCTATATCAATATACCGTTATGGGATTATTGGGCTATACTTGGGCAAGTGGCACATTATGCAATTAACATAAAGAGCTATTCTTCTCCTTGGTTTCCTTGACAAAAATTCATTGAGATATTTCATTCCCGCTTCTTTTTTTTCTCCAAGTTCTACAACGGTATAGATTTAAGCACTCGGCTATCTTCCGTTCCTGACTGCAGGTAACAAGGCAGAACTCTCCTAATTATATCAAGATGCTTCTTTTTGAGATATGAACCTTTTTCCATTCTCAGATCTACTCATTAAAAGCCCTTTGCTTAGAGTTTTCACGCCCACAGATTCACATTACAGGCACCATTAATCACCCCCACCCCGAAAAAAAAAGGAAATAAAAATTATATATCATCGCCGCAAAAGAACTATAGTTCAACAATCAGTTACAAGCCATTTTTCCTGGCTAAATACGGCACGAGAGACAGAAAAGGGGACATGAAAAGTGAACACTTTCATCACATTTATACATGTCTCAATCAGTTTCTATCTAGCACATGTAGGGCAAAGGGTTGAAATCAGTCAGCTGTAACAATGCACTAAAATGCTGTAAGAACATGAAATATAGTAAGTGGAGGAGTGGAGAAGAGAAATTGATATTTGAAGCATTGGATGACATGCAAAGGAAATCAGCCCAAACTATTTTTAAAGTGTAACGGTCATTTAAAATGTTTTTAAAAAAAATGTAACATGGTAACATAGTGTGTAAAGCTGACAAAAGACATAAGTCCATCCAATTCAGCCTATTACCCCCCAATGTTGGTGCAGAGGAAGGCAAAAAATCCACGAGGTAGAAGCCAGTTCTCATTTTAGGGAAAAATCTTCCTGACCAATCAGAATAATCCCTGGCTCCCCGACCCTTCTGAAGTAATCAGTGATATAACATGGAATATTTTTACACTACAAGAGGCGTCCAGGCCCCTCTTGTACTCTTTTAGTGAGTTCACCATCACCACGTCCTCAGGCAGAGAGTTCCATTATCTTACTCAGGGGTGGGCAATTAATTTTCCCATGGGGCCACATGAGAAATTGGAATGGTTTTAGAGGGCCAGACCAACATACGAAGGCTCCATGCACATTGCCTTAATGGGGCCGTATTCCAGCCGCCCGATTTGCGGCCAGAATACGGCCGCCATTGAAAATGAATGGCGCTGTAATACGGCGCGGTGAACACCCGGTGTTTCACCCCGTTTTACGGCGCGGCCCCCGTGTCTGCCAATGGAGATGGGAGCGGTAAGGAGCACTCCCATCTCCACTCAGAAGTTACAGTGGCATCACTTAGGGCTCATGTCCACGGGGAAAAGAAGAATTAAAATCCGCAGCGGATTTTAACTCTTCTCCCGCGCGCGGATCCGCACCCCATAGGGATGCATTGACCACCCGCGGGTAGATAAATACCCTCGGATCGTCAATAAAAGTGATTTTAAAAAAAATGGAGCATGAAAAAATCTGGACCATGCTCCATTTTCATGCGGGTCTCCCGCGGGGACGGCTCCCGCGGGCTTCTATTGAAGCCTATGGAAGCCGTCCGGATCCGCAGGACACAAAAATCACATTTTACTTACCCGCTCCGGTTCTTCTCTTCGGCGCCGCGCCATCCTCTCTCAGCCGCGGCCGGATCATTTTGCTTCGGCCCGGCGCATGCGCGGGGCACGTCACCGACGTCATCGTGCACATCCGCCGAGCCGAAGAATGAAGATCCGGCCGCGACGAGAGAAGATGACGCAGCCGTGAAGAGAAGAAACGGAGCGGATGGGAGGTGAGTTTATTGTCATTTATTTGTATTTTCAGCGCTCATGTCCGCGGGGCAGGAGGGACCCGCTGCAGATTCTACATGGAGAATCCGTAGCGGGCCCGATTTTCCCCGTGGACATGAGCACCGGACTCATTGGTGAGTCACCAGGACACTCTTTGCGGGCCGGTCCGAGCTATTCAGCGGGCCGGATGTGGCCCGCGGGCCGTGCTTTGCCCAGGTCTGATCTTACTGTACAGCAAAGGTGATTCTAAGCATTTTTGCAGTGCTTTATTAGCCTATTCTGTACATTTTTCCTTGAAACCCCATCTTTTACCATGCAACTAGCTGGAGACCTTGCTAGGGAAATCTGTATTCACCTAGCTGCATAACAGTAGTGGAGCATCTCCAGCTGTGTCTGCACTGTCCTAGCTAGTGCAGATGCAGGCACAGCTGTTCCTATTATAACACTGTATTAAATAAATGTTTGTTTGGATTTGTATTAATTTTTAACCCTTTTACTCCCCTGCTCCCTAGTCTGTCTTCCTGAGTTGGCGTTATAACTCACCGCTGGTCTCGGCAGCTCTGCCCCCGGCAGCAGGCTATGAAGGAGAAGCCATTCTAAGCTGTAAACAGCTTCTCCTCTACAGAGCACCTGCTCCCCACCAGACCCAATGCACTGTCAGGGTCTCGGTGTATACGGTTGTGACATACAGTACTGTACACCTGAAGCAAAAAGACTCTGACAGTGTATCGGGTCCCACAGGAAGCTGGCACTGTAAAGGGGAGAGGCCATCTGCAGCAGAAAACGTCTTCTCTTTCACAGCGCCAAGACCATTGGTGAGTTATACCACCAGCGTTGGAGCACACAGCATGGATCAGGGTGGTAAATGGGGTAAAAATTAATAAAAAAGAAAACAAACATTTATTTAATACAGTGATATAATGGCAATAGCTGTCTCTGCAACTGCACATACACAGCTGGAGCGACTTCTACTACTGCTATGCAGCTAGGTGAATACGGATTTCCATAGCAGCTTCCTGGCAATGTCTTCACCGAGCTGCATAGCAAAATAGGGTTTTTAAGGAAAATGTACAGAATAGGTTAATAAAACATATTGCAAAAATGTTAAGAATTACCTATTCTGCACATTTAAAAAATAAATTCATGTTCCTAGTGCGGCGATCGTTCCATGTATATGTATGAACATTATTCCGCCAGCATATTAATCTTTCTTGGCTGAAGATTGTTTTAAGTACAACATATAAAGTTGGATCCACATGGCATATGATGCGGCTTATGTAGAGGCTACAATATTTAAACAGTAATACAGTGCACTCCGAACATATCATTATAATGTGTGTGGGTCTCTCGGAGACTGCAGCGGAACTATGTACCCATAACTCTCTTTCCTCTGACAATACATCACTTTTACACTGATTTACTACATCTTCCCTGTGTGCAAAACACATTTTTTTTCAAAGTTCGCATCACCAAGGATTGAGATTGATTACTTCATACTGTACAGAGCAGCAAAAAAAATCTATGGTTTTTGATCATAGGTACTGGTGGAGGCACTTGTGTCATTTAGAATTACTTCTAAGACAGTGAGCATTTTAAGATGAATCGGTCCTCAGAAAGTGCTTTTTGTGTAAGCACGTTTGTCGCGAAAAGCAAAAATTTGTTTTGACGTTCGGTGGTTGCAAAAGAGTTAGAGGGACAGACTTTGGATCGAATTTGAAGGAGGCAACAGAATACAACTGGTTAACACTGTGAGGACAAGTACTACCAAGAACAATAGAGTGCATATAATAAAACACTAAAAAAAAGTCAAATAATAAAAAAAAATGGCACGCAGTGAATGTGGATCCACTGTGTCACTGCTAGATTTGACTTTGGGCAACTCCTGAGGACTGTACAAATGAGTCCCCTGGACTTGATACTTCAACTCATTTTGAGGGATCTGGCCTTTGCTTCAGGGAAACCCCAGGTAATTTCCCCAGTAGTAGTCTCAGTGCGGTGATAGCTGAAATGAGCAGATAAAAGGCATCGGAGTGCAGAACTAAAGGGACAGGCAAAGACATAGTCAGTATAACGAGCTGAGGTCAGGAATGGAAGAGTTTATGAAATATGGTAAATCAAGAAGAAGGTCAAAACAGGTGGCTATCGGGCATAACGTAGTCAGGAAATAAGTTGAGGTCAGGTCAAGAAAAGTTTGGGAAAGCTGGGTATGCAGAAAACAGATAGCTCTTCACTTGGTATACTACAAACCTTTTTGCCTAGGCACCTTCCAGTGGGTAGGTGCCTTAAATAACCCAGGAATAGCTGGGACGAGATGGGGATGGAAAAGCTGGGTGCACACACTGGCCCTGTGAGAGGCAAGCTGAGCTTGCAAATATGCTCTACAGGTCCGAGCCATGACAGAAAGGATCATACCAGCACCAGCTGCACAATAGACGGGGATACGGCTGACAGCGGCTGGCAGCGGTGGAGGGGGGAGTCAGGCTGTAGCAAAAGCCAATACAAAATTAAAGAAAGCGTTCTTGTAAAATTTCTCACAAAGATAAGAACAATTAAAACAAAATTCTATACAACTAATCAGAGTTCACTTCTTATTTTTCAAAGACGGGAAGAAAAACAGTAACAATGCCTGAGCAATTCCTTTACTACTTGTTGTACCCCAATTTAATAAATTACACTTTTTTAATTGGGAGCAGCGGACCCTTTAATGTACGGTCAGATACAGGAAAACTGCATTGTTTCCCATAGAACTTCACATCTAGCTCTATGTATATGAGATGGACATTAGATTCTGGATTATCGAACACTGGTAGAAAAATGTATTACATTTAATTGTCAAGAATGAAACCCTTCAGGTAGTCAAATAAGAGGTAGGCATAAAGAATGATGTTATCACAGTTCTTAATTATTTTATTTTTTAATTCGGAGATGGTTACTGTATCTCTGCTCAGTAGTGTGTTTCTAGTAATTTGAGGGCTCAGAAACGCTATTTTTTCTCCTTAGGGAGAGCAACTATAAACTAAGTGAGGAGACTCAAATGGCCATGCCTCTCACTAGCAAAGCCAGACTCCTACTGTACACTGATGAAGGGCAAAAACCCTGAAACAGCTGTCTGTACATGGAGTCTGGCTTTGCTTTTAATTCCCGGTCATTGTAACAAGGCATGTATAAAAAGTCTGACTTTGGCTTGAAGCAATGCTGTCTTTCAATAGGTGGCACTGTGGAGGATTTATTCCATCTCCCTTATTTGCATATTACCCAGAGGAGCGTGCATGGCCATTTGAGTCTCCTCACTTAGTTTATAGTTGCTCTCCCTAATGAGAAAAGATAGTGTTTCTGACCCACCGTCCCAGGCCTCTCACTAGCAAAGCCAGACTCCTACTGTACACTGATGAAGGGCAAAACACCTGAAACAGCTGTATGTACATGGAGTCTGGCTTTGCTTTTAATTCCTGGTCATTGTAACAAGGCTTGTATAAAAAGTCTGACTTTGACTTGAAGGAATGCTGCCTTTTAATAGGTGGTGCTGTGGAAGATTTATTCTATCTCCCTTATTTGCATAGTAATTTGAGATAATGCATTACTGTAATTTTGCATTAGAAACATTTGGTGGAAATTATCTATCTATCTGGCTATCTCATATCTACCTCTCTATCTCATATCTATTTGATATCTATCTATCTATCTATCTATCTATCTATCTATCTATCTATCTATCTATCTATCTATCTATCTATCTATCTATCTATCTATCTATCTATCTATCCAGGGGTGTAACTATAGGGGATGCAGGGGATGCGGTTGCTCTCGAGCCCAGGAGCCTTAGGGGGCCCATAAGGCCTATCTTCTCCATTTAGTAAGTCTACTAGTATGAATAAAGTATTATAGTTGGGGGCCCTGCTACAGATTTTGCATTGGATCCCAGAAGCTTCAAGTTACGCCTCTGTATCTATCTATCTATCTATCTATCTATCTATCTATCTATCTATCTATCTATCTATCTATCTATCTATCTATCTATCCAGGGGTGTAACTATAGGGGATGCAGGGGATGCGGTTGCTCTCGGGCCCAGGAGCCTTAGGGGGCCCATAAGGCCCATCTTCTCCATTTAGTAAGTCTACTAGTATGAATAAAGTATTATAGTTGGGGGCCCTGCTACAGATTTTGCATTGGATCCCAGAAGCTTCAAGTTACGCCTCTGTATCTATCTATCTATCTATCTATCTATCTATCTATCTATCTATCTATCTATCTATCTATCTATCTATCTATCTATCTATCTATCTATCTATCCATCCATCTATCTATCTATCTTTAAACATATGCACTATTAATATATACCTTATTGGCCGCGTTATTGGAGATCCCCATCTAATAGCATGTTGATTCTCCTTCGGCCTTCAGATCTGCATAAATTTGCTGTGGATTACACCCACAGGTATCAGAGGACCCAGGGTGCACCAAGAAAATATTCTCCTCATCATTACTCCACTGGCCTGACAGGAAGGGTTCATCTATTAATGCTGCTTGTGTTAAATTCTGCCCTCCCATCAGCACGGTGCAACAGAAATCTGGATTCATCTGACCAGGGGATGTTTTTCTGCTACTCAGTGATTATCTCCAGGTAATCTAGCATAATGACCAGGCCTCGTCCGAAGTCACTCATATTGCTGGACTTTACCATTTTAACGTGGACTCACACTGAAACTGATCCCCCAAATCTTGTCATGTGATTTTATGCAGCACTCCGGGATCACGGGGATAATTTCCATATGGGGAAGCTCTGATTGTGAGAGCCGGGGGCTCTAACAAAGTGGCTATTCAGTCTATGTACACCCAGGGCACCACTCTGGGCTGTGGTCTATAGTTGCTGCATCGTTAATTATAAATTCACTTACATCATTATCAAAGTACAGAAGGTCAATTTAGATAAGCTGTTTATAAAACAAGTAATCAAGCAATTAAATGCCGTTTTCGGTGTTGACTTAAGCTAGAAGATTCTTTTGTACAAATAAAAATCTGCTCTGAAACCGCCTTCAATTAATTCAGAAATTCCTGCTGTGTAATTTGCAGAAGCTCTAGAAAACCATACGTGCACCAAAAAGGGAGGTCAACTTGTCTTGTGTTTAAACAGGGATTTCATAACTGCAGGAAAAAGAAATGATTTCCTCCTTGCTACAGAACAAACACCCCCTAAATAAATATGTGAACCGCAGCACCAAGATTTCCCCAGAGTTGAACAGGTTCATAAGGAAAACTTGCAGACAAAGTCGGATGAGGTCTCAGACAGAAGATAAGGCTGGAAAGTAGTTGAAATGTAAAAAATGAAGTTTCTATTTATTTTATTATTTTTTTAATATGTGGAAAGATTTAAAAAAGATCATTAAAGGGGCTTATGAGAATATGTAAATGAGGGTGAAATAAGATCATGGAGAGACACTTAAGGTACCTTTACACAGGGCGGTTATCACAGGAATTATCACCGGAAACAGGGAATTCGGGCATTGACCCTCTCCAATCCACTGTCTGACGTCTAAAGACATTATGATTTAAGGCTATACAGCTCTGATGTTGGAAGATGTCCGTCGGGGTTCCCTTACTTTATATTGCCAGCCTTTCTGCTGTCGGAGCCTATCCAATGTGTTACCTCATGCAGTACTGGCTTTAGCCAGCATATAGCGCTGTTGTATAACGGAAGAAAAAGAGTAAGCCCCCTAGGAAAACCAGGATACAAATTGGATTGGAAAGGGTTAACCATCCCGTGTACAAGTGGCCGCCGACAGGGCATTAAGTGACAAATCGCTCACTTGTAGAGTTGCTTGGTTTGGTCCACAACTAAATATTAAGCGACTGTTGGACCGTGAAGACATGCAGTCTTTCAACTATGAAGGATTGTATGTTTATGGTTAATGGAGGTGAGCGGGTAAAAGAGATCTCCGACCCACGCCACTTGCATTGGCATAATGACTATTGCTCTGGTATAAAGTAGAGGAGTGATAGTTTGGCTACAGTCATTTCATGTAAAGGTATCTTTAGACATCCATAGTACGTAATTCATATTACTATGATGGGCTTAATTCCATGTGGGATGCCACATCTCAGACTAAGCTTTCCTGTAGAATAAGTACATTTATTGGGAAGGGATTAAGAATGAAAAAGGGAGTCCATCAGCAGCACTAATTCCAAAACTCCACTCGAGGGCCGGGCGTACAATAGCCGAGGCGGCAGGAGACCGAATCCTCACCCCTGCGATGAATATGCAATACGAAGAAGAGGCTTCGGCAGCATCAATGGTGCAATTTCAATATCCAAATTTTATTTTCCCATCACAGACAAGCAACGTTTCGGCCGTATTGGCCTTTGTCAAGCTTCTTCGTATTGAGAAGGGATTTATTGTGTGGTATTTTTGAATCCAAAGAGAAAAAATATATCCAAAAGCGCTTCACGGGATGAAGAAAAATAATAATGTGTATATATATTCTTTCAGCGCTGGGTGAAGTTTTTATTGCAACGCGTTTCTGCCCACTAGGGGGCCTTTTTCTCTTTGGATTCCTATCTACACTCGGTTCCCCATCACAGGGACCTCAGACATCCAAGCAGCTCTCCAGCCAGGATTGAGAAGAAGGATTTATCAACTTACAGGCCATCCAGGATTTGGAGGTACTAGTGAGGAATCCCACTTTTTGGGACCCTCATCTAGTGCCGGGTAAGTCCCATATTTTAATTCTATCCATTTCCACTATTCCATTTATACTGAAGGGGCGCTATTCTGATCCCGGCATTATAGTGGTATTTTTGAAGCAACTTCTGCTGGAGGCGATGGGACACCTCGAATCCTAGGGCTATGTCAGAATGCTCGCATTAGTTGTGTTACGAGTCAAGGTATGGTGACACCAGGTTCAAGATACAATGCAGCACATGGAATACCTAATCTGTACAATACTTAAAAACACGGAAGTAACAATGAACAATAGAATAGCAATGAGTTAGCAACTGAACTTTTACTTTCAACTTTCTAAACACAAGGTACTATCAACATTAATATAGTAATACATATCTGAGCTAAAGCAGTAGCATGTGGCTGTGAGCAATATGATCTGACAAAAACACAAACTATGGAAGCAATATACATTCTACCTTAATTTGCTCAGTCCCAAAGTAAAGAGCTCAATCAGTGGAAAGTTGCCCCCCCCCCTCCAAGTCCGATATCCCTAACACAGTTTTGTCACTACAGGAGGCCTACTGGCTAACTATTCTCTATATTAGAATGCACACCTAAATTCTCTGCTGAGGCCGGCCTCACTTACAGTTTAATGTGCGTTAGTTGCAGCTTCTACTGACCCAGGCAATCCTGTAGAGTTATCTAGGGTTAGGAATGCTACTCTCCACTATTTTCCTAGCTCCTTCTGGTGCTGATTGGACCTCTGTCTGTCCAGGGCTGTTAAGATCTCTCTCTTCTCACACAGCTTTGGCAACCGTTCCCGAGACCTTCCTTCTAGAGCTTGTGCAGCATAGCTGGCAGCTTCTCCCTCTCCAGCCTGATGCTCCCTCAACTCATTTTGCAGTAAAAAAAAAATTCTTTTAGTATTGGAGTATCCTCCAATCACACAAAGTACAGTGATCATGCTTTGTTCCAATATGCAAACATTTGGTGCACATGATAATTTAGGTGCAATTTTTGGGTCATCTCTTCAGTACGTCTGCATGGCAACATTAACCCATTGGGGTGAGTCTCTAACAGTTGCAACTTTTTTGGTACAAAAAAAAATTAAGCAAATTTGCTATTGATTCGTACCAAAAAGAACAGCTGTTCCATCTCTTACTCCAGTGTTTCAAAATGTCAAGAAAGTGAGGCAGGGTTTAAATCTACGAGGTTTTCAGAAATATTTAAGAACTGAAACTTTAAAAGAAATAATAAATTGTAGCAATTTCACTCCAGGAGCCGAACGGGGTATAAAGTGACTCCACTTCTCCAGTTATTTTTAAAGATGCAAAAGATTTATCAACATGGTACAACGTTAGATACATTTGTCACATTTTAACCTTCAGAATAGAAAAAATACTGTCAGAAAGTGGAATCCACAATTCCCCTGATGAGAAATTCTCCACTATTAAAAAAAAAAATATCATGGTATTTGTATAGCGCCAACTTATTCCGCAGCGCTTTCAGGTAATCTATTATTTGAGAAAAAATTATCGAAATGGGGCACAATGCTTATAAATGTAATCATGTCCAGAATTTGTTTCTAGGTTTTGTATGCCACCCATCTACTGGACTTCAAATTTTGCAAGTTTTTAGAAAGTCGAATTTCAGAAATGTCTCTAAATCCCATGCAAACAGTAAGAAACACCCATTTTTTGCTCCATTTTTAAAAACTGACATGCTTGGAACAAATAGCTCTCATGTCTGGAACAAATGTTTAATAAATGTGTCCTACAACAGATTAGCACATTATTTTTAAATAAAATACACCAGTAAAAATAGGTGTAAATGTATTAATAATAACCTCGAAAATAAGACAGTGTCTTATATTCATTTTTGTTCAAAAAGGTTTTTTTTTTACATGTATAGCTGCCTGGACACTATTTAAATTGACTTTTCTAATTAACTGTTAGCAGGGCTTAATTTTGGAGTAGGGCTTATATTTCAAGCATCCTCAAAAAGCCTGAAAAATCATTTTGCATCCTCAAAAATTCTTATTTTCAGGGTATGTCTTATTTTCAGGAAAACAGGGTAGTTACCAGTATTTCAAGGAGAAAAACTCCTCTTCATATATAATTATTTCTGTATATCACCCAAATTCCTATATAGTGGTATTTAATTGCCTAATTGACAGTGCTTTTTTGACATTGGTGTGATCCCAAATAAGTTTGAATACATGAGTCCTAAAACTTTACGTTGATGACTGAAATGGTCCAAATATGCTGTATATTCTAATTCCCTATTCTCCAGTAATGTTACCTTGGTTAGTTATTCCATTTATGCCTATACGAAACATGGTCTGTACATTGGAGAGGGTATATTTCTGCTTATGTCAACGTATATCGCAGACAGACAAACCTATACTCTGACCTTCTGTGCTCACATACTGTGGCTCCCGGGGATTGCAGCTTATTTAGTTGGCAGTGCTATTTTGTTATTATAAAACAAAAAAAATCCAAACGGAGAAACAGCAAATACACACAGTGCGTGTCAGTGGCCTCAGACATCATTCAAAGTCAGCAGTCTGGCTGCTACTAATTATTTGCAGGTCTTAAATAGCTAGCACTGGTTTCCTGCAAAATACAAAGTTAGCTGATAAGTTACATAAAACTACACTAAAAAAAAAAAAAGTAAATGAATTAATAAATAAAAAGGTAACATGGAGAAAGCAAGGGGTATGGGACATTTCAGTGGTGGTGGTAAAAGTAGTAGAGAAGGGCCAAGTTGGCAATTCATGCAGCTCCCACTGAAGCCACAGCTCCACACTTGGCAGGAGGTGAGACAAGCCCACTGACATTCCTTAGAAGTGATTTTGCCTATGTGTTACATCCACAGTATACAGAACGGGTCATAGATTAGTTGACACAGAATGCCTCAGGTACAACCACTTCCTCTTCTTCCCAGTCGCAGGCACACAGCAATCAGTCTGCACCGGTCGGCCATGAGCATCCCCCCCCCCCTCAACTTCACCCCAATGCCAAATTCCCCGCACACTCTGAAGTAGTCCACATGGATCAGTCTAAGGAGCTGTTTGATCATCCAGTGTCATGGATGACAACAGAGCAGCCCAAACAACCGGAGGGAGAAGACCAAGACATTGAATGCACTGATGCCCAACCATTTATTTTTTTCCTTGGAAGAGGAAGATAAGGGTAAGTCAGTGCATGTGGTCAGCCCTCCACAGGCAATGTGTACTCAGGGAATGTTGGAACAGTGGTACCAGCAGATGGTGCTCATTGTGACGTTGGGTCCACTCAGGAGGACAAGGGAAACAAAGAGGAAGAGGAGATGGAAGATAACAAGGTGCTTTACCCAACATGGACAGAAACTGAGAGCCATGATAACGACTAACAATGGGGCAGGAAAACAAGGACAGCTGCCCTATGTGCTATAGACACCGTGGACAGTAGGGAAACCATTGAAATTATAGGAAAGTGTTGTGGACATACTTTGTGACCTGTGCAGAGATGGGGAGGAGGTGAGCAATTATTGTGAATGGTGGATCTTTTCTGTGATGATAATGAGATGATAGCTGAAAGGTTTTCTCTACAGAACAGGAAGTGAAAAACTCTTATTAGGCTTATTAGTGCTCAACGTGACAACTCAAGGTTATAAATTGTGATATCAAAAAATAATTTAAAAAAATCACAAAATATTCTTTATAAATATACTTCATATAAAAACTTCAAGGGATTGCCTGGTTGGAAACTGACTTTTTAAAATGAGATCCAAATAAGTGAAAATAAAATATACAATACTTACCCATCTTCAGCCCTGGTGATACAGAGCTGTAGCCCCACGATCCACCCCATCTGTGTTGCCAATGGAAGTCAGGTGACCACTACCTGGTAATCAGAGGCTGCAGTGTAACCGCCTGTTCTCCTGGTATCAGCGCTCATATTCTGGACACTATGATGTCATGAGTTCGGAACAGTCATGCTTCGGCCTCTAATTGGCAGGCAGCAGTGAACTGACTTCCACTGCCAAGGAGGATCGGAAGGCTGCAATATTGAATTGCTAGGGCCAAGGATGGGTAAATACCTTTTCTTTTATCCTTTTACTTCATTTGAATCTAATTTTAAAAAGTCGGCTTGTAACCGGACGAACCCTTTAATTTATACAATTGGTCATTTTTTTTGTCGACATATTAGAGCACCACATACACCACATGGATAATAATATATTGAGGCGAGTAATTATACAAGTTAAGTTTTACTTTATTTTGCAGTCTTTAATCCAAGGTGACATATTATAACGTTCACTGACTTTCATTGGAAATTCTAATTAAGGCGCATTTCAGAAAGCTCTAAAAACATTACGGGCACAACGTTATGTTACAGCTTTTTGAAATAAATCTCAGCCGGATATTCATGGTAGTGGCATTGAAAATCTTCAAAGGATCTGAAAACTCATCTTTTCAGGAAAGCCAACAACCTACAGTAGTCCTGATGTCACATGAGCATTTTATACCTACCTTCCCTTTCTCTGCCCCTTGCATATTGTGAGCCCTTGTGGGCAGGGTCGTCTCTCGCTTTGTATTAGGCCGCCTGCAGACGAGTGGGTCGGATCCGGCGGCGAGAATTCTCGCCGCGGGACCCGACCCGAGCGCCTGCAGGGACGAGCGCGTACTCACCTGCGCCCGGCGGCCCCGACTCTTTCATGTGCCGGCTGCCGGGCAGCCGGCGCATGCGCAGACCGGAGCCGCCGGCTGCGTGAGTGACGTTTCTGTGCGAGGCTCTGCGAGCCCCGCACAAAAATACGACATGCCGCGGTTTGTTTGCCGAGCGAGGTTTCGCGCGGCCAAACCGCGGCCGTTTGCATAGGATTGCGTTTGTTAACGCAATCCTATGCAGGCTTTGAGCGGCGGAAATCCCGCCGCGGGATTTCCGCTCGTCTGCAGGCGGCTCTAGATTGTAACTCATTTAGTTCATCCTTATTATTCATTTTCTTCATCAATTATGTATCTAAACCCCTGCTCTCATCAGTAGAGCACCTTAGAATTAATGCCATTTTAAAATACTGTACGTAATAATAATCAAAAATTTTAAACCCTTCAGTGTAAAAGGGCGTACATGTATACCCTCCGGGTGTAGGTTTTGTATTGAAATACTGACACCCACCCGCAACCGCTCAAGCTGATCATGCTAATCCTGTTAGATGCTACTGTTAATTTGAACAGTTGTATGTAAATGCCCTGATCAGTATTTGGAGGTCTTGAATTGCCCCCTCACAATGTAATTGTAAGATACCCTTCAGTTTTCATGGCAGCCCATGACCTTCTAAAGGCCTCAAGGGCTGCCAAGTATTTCTGCTATTAGGATGGCTCAGTGACCTGTCTTAGTAGAAGGCCAGTTGAAATACCATATACCTCAATACTGAAGTATTGCAGTATATGATATAAATTCAAAACCCCTATGGGGACTTAAAAAACTGTTCTGCAGATTTTTTTTTTGTTTTCTCGCTTCTGGATGTATGTGACTTTGGTACTCTAAGTGCTATTATATAGTGTTTTCTTTTAAGATAAATAGATGATCAATAAGACAAAAGAAAGTAAATGAAGACATGGGGCCTATTTATCAAGCCCAGGATGCCAGAATTTTGGCATCCAAAATTACAACTTTTCAGGCATGTATAAGTAGACTGTGGGCAAAAAGTGGGCAGGGCCCGAAATTAGGGGTCATGGTCATCTAAGGCCTTTTGCATTTATTGTAATCTTTGCCAAAAACTAGCAAAGGTTGTAGCAAAAACATACCCCAGCGAGCTGGGTTAGCCTACTATCTGGCACTTGGAGGTGCTGCCAAATGAGACAAACATATTAAGAGGTTAGCGTATTTGTTGCCTGTAGCAAAGCGCAGAGTTTACTTACACTGATGTCTAAAAAGCCAGTCCAAGTAAATGAGCCCTCTATCTTAATAGAAAGATGACTGATAGGAGTTAAATATTAGATGTTAGATAGATAGATAGATAGATAGATAGATATGAGATAAATAGATAGATATGAGATAAATAGATAGATAGATAGATAGATAGATAGATAGATAGATAGATAGATATGAGTGAGATAGATAGATCGATAGATAGATAGATAGATAGATAGATAGATAGATAGCTATAAGATAGATGGATAGATAGATATGAGATAGATGGATAGATAGATATGAGATAGATGGATAGATAGATAGATAGATAGATAGATAGATAAATAGATAGATAGATAGATAGATAGATAGATAGATAGATAGATAGATAGATAGATAGATAGATAGATAGATAGATAGGAGATAGATAGGAGATAGATAGATAGATAGATAGATAGATATGAGATAGATAGATAGATATGAGATAGATAGATAGATATGAGATAGATGGATAGATATGAGATAGATAGAGAGATATAAGATAGATAGATACATAGATAGATATAGATAGATAGATAGATAGATAGATAGATAGATATGAGATAGATAGATAGATATGAGATAGATAGATATGAGATAGATAGATAGATAGATAGATAGATAGATAGATAGATAGATAGATAGATAGATAGATAGATAGATATGGGATAGATAGATAGATAGATAGATAGATAGATAGATAGATAGATAGATAGAATAAGATGGATAAGGTCAACCAATTTAAAAGGACATTCTTCAAAGATCCACAAAATAAAGGAGATGTGAATGATGGTCTGAAGAGCGCTTCCACCGGATAACTTGTCTGTCTTTTTTGAGTAATATTCAAAGGTAATGAGCTGTGGATATGCTGAGTGCAAACAAGCTGTTTTGCATATCAATTAAAGATAGTAATTGATAATTCAGCTGAGTAGTATTTTGACAGAAAGGTTTACCAGACATTAATAAATTAGGTAATAATGGAACTACATATTGCTTCATAAAGACATCTTCTCCATGATTGTATCAACCATGGACAGAATGAATATTAAAAGTATAAACCTCCAGGGACTTCAGAAGAACCAGAATCATACAATGTTCCTCCAAAAGATGTACTGCAGTATGAAATAAAAAACAAATTGATAGACATATGTAAGCGGGCGTTCGGTTGTTGTTTTGCCTTGCTTTATTTCTTTATTTGTATACTCAGTCACATGTGCCTGTTTTTTTAATGTTGGTGCAGAAGACTCAGGAAGTGGCTGCTTCTGGGTAAACTCCACACACCAGAAATCGGCAGTGGGAAGAGAATGAGGAACTAGAGAGACACTTGCAAGGTGCATGGAGTTACTCCTCTACAGAGACCAAGACAAGAGTGTTATGCCCTATGGATGAATTGAAAATTGAGCACGGACAGTGGCCTATGAGCTAGAATATGCGACTCTACAATTGTGCCAGAACCAGATTCCTCTGCGGGACTTCCTCAAGGTCTTTGAACGGAGGTGCCACCAGATGAGGCAGATATATTAAGACGATTGTGTCTTTTAACATACTAGATTGACCCAATATTCGTTATGCAAACAGAAAATGTTTGGAAAAATGTTTGGAAATATTTAAAGAACTCTTGAGCCGAGGATTCAGCTTGAACTGTTTGCCATCCACGGCTTGGTCTTCCACGTTTAGGGGACATGGCAACAGTCAAACTGGTAAGCACTTGATATGAACATTGCTTAGCAATGCTTGACTCTCCCTAGCGGCGATGTTGGCTGAAGCACAGCAGTGCCGCTAGACGTAACGTAGGAACTTTGACCTGGCCTGACAGGTCACTCAATGTATCAAACTCAGATTTTATGGTGGTGGTGAGGATGTAACAAATCTAATGACAGCAAAGTCATCCACCAAAGGTCATGCAAAGCGGTCAAAGTGTGGAACAAGAAAAAGTCTGAAGGCTTTTTTATATTAGATTTGTTGTTTGTAGCCAGGTGCAGGGTTTAATTAAGGCCTATTTACACAGGGCGATTGTTGGGCAAACGATGTCCAACACTCGTCCCTGCATATACTCTCTCCAGTGCTGTTACACCAGGAGCGGGTATTGCTGGCTCGCTCCCAGAGCTCCCAGCAGGTAGGTGGGGTGGCAGCTGCTTAAAGTGAATGGAGAGGGGCGTTGAACAGCCACTGATTAAAGTGAATAGAGAGGGGTGGAGAGAGCAAGGAGCCAAATCTCCTCCAGCCGCCATGGCCCCCTGCTGGCCACTCTGTGAGCGAGCCAGTGATATTCGCTTCTGTGTAAGGGCTTAGTCAGACGGGCGTTTTTTGCCGCGATTTGCGCATGCGCATGCGTCCGGCGATTTTTTAAAACCATTGCTTCGCAATGGTATCGGACACATGAGCGCTTTTTATGCGCTCGTCCGAAAAATTATAGAACAAAAAATCGCAGATCGCACCTATCTGCGATCTGCGATTCCTGTTCGCTTCTGTATATGCGCTCAATGGGGCCGGCGGCAGCAGCGCCGACCCCATTGAGAACATATAGAAGACAAATCATTCTTCTCTGCCACAGCTGTAACAGCTGTGGCAGAGAAGAACGATGTTTGCCCATTGAATTCAATGGAGCGGCAATACAGCCGCTCCATTGAAAGCAATGGGCTGCCGGCGTGCGCGGGGTTAATTGTCGGGAAGGGGTTAAATATATAAACCCTTCCCTGCAATTCATGCTAAAATGTGTTAAAATAAAAAAAAATTGTATACTCACCTTTCCTCTGCAGCCGGAGTCCAGCCGCGGCCGCTGTCAGTTCTCCTGAACTGCTTCTCGGCACTATTCAGCCGGCGGGGCTTTAAAATCCCCGCCTGCTGAATGATCTGCTCTGATTGGTCACAGCCTGACCAATCAGAGGCCGGTTTCACTCACACACCCATTCATGAATTCATGAATGGGTGAGTGACTGCTGCCTCTCAGCGCTGAGCCAATCAGGGGCAGGTCTGACTCACATCCATTCATGAATTCATGAATGGGTGTGAGTGAGGCATGCCTCTGATTGGCTCAGCGCTGAGCCAATCAGGGGGCAGGTCTGACTCACACCCCCTTCACACCCACTGCAGGACGGCTGCCCGGAGCTGCAGGCAGAAGGTGAGAATGCAATTTTTTTTTATTTTAACACATTTTAGGATGGATTGCAGGTAAGGGCTTATATATTTAAGCCCTTACCGACAATTCATCCCGGGCTCGCCCGCAGCGCATTGCTTTCAATGGAGACGGCTGTATTGCCGTCTCCATTGAATGCAATGCGCTGGACAGCTCCGGCCCGTTTCTAATGAAACGCGGCTAGGAGCAGATTTTCGGGCGATTTGCGGGCGACTTGCGCGCACCGGTCACGCGATTTGCGGATGCGCATCCGTCATGCGATCCGCAAATCGCGGCAAAAAACGCCCGTCTGACTAAGGCCTAACAGCACGGGAGCGAGTATATGCGAGGATGAGTGTTGGGCATCATTTGCCGGACATTCATCCAATGTAAACGGGCCTTTAGGCCAGCTTGTGAAACACCCATCTAAGCAAATAACCCCCCATACCTTAATAAAAACATGACTGATATGAGTTAAACATGAGATTGATATGATAAATAGATAGATAGATATTAGATATAGACAAAAAGATAGATATTAGATAGACAATTTTTAACATATTTTGAATATAAAACATCTTGATTTAATCACAGAACTCATCTTGATGGAGAATACAATGTATCAGTAGGTCTCATGTAGCTCATGTTCCTTGCAAAAAGACAAATCATTCCTGACTGGTCATTTCTTAAATTTTCCATTATCTGCATACACAATGCAGTATGCTACTTTCGATCTGTGATTCCGCCTCACATTAGACCAAAAGGACTCGGGCTGTTAGATGTAGACTGACAGGAAATGAAGAAAGCCTCCGTGTATATACTGCTCCATATATTGGAAATGTCTGAGTGCAGCAGCGTTACAGTGACATGTATGGATGTTTTATAGAACGAGATTTGTGTTGAGATGCAGGCATCTTACATTTACCAGAAATTCTAGATGTAGCAAAGTTGATTTTGTCATTTGGTGGAAGTAATCTTTCTATAGGATTTCTAAAGAATTGCATCACCATTGAACAATACAAATTATGTTAATGTAACAGTAGTTTTATAGCGCTTTAACTGCTCTGGTCACCTTATGCTACCTGCTGCAGGGGGTTTTATAGGAAGTCTATGCTTACAGAAACTTTTGTGAGGCCTTTTTTTTACAAAACTTTTCTTTGCCTCTGAATTCAGGTTAATAGTTTCCTACAGGAAAATTGACTCCATTTTCTAAATGTTTTAGGCAACTCCTAAAGAACAGGTAGTTGTAAAATGACTTGATTACACGTTTCTCAGAAAGACTCCAGTGGTTTCCAATTTGAAAATAGAAATAAATGGGAAGACTTCACCTCTGCCGCCAAAATGGTCTCTTATCGTAGGGAGAAAATTTTGTTATCCGTTATTTTATTTTTGTAAGCTGGTGTATCTATAAGAGTAGTGCTTAAAGGGGACCTGTCATGTCTTTATATCAGCGGGCCAGTTACATAGTGCCCCCATTGACTCCAATAATGTCTTTCTTTTGTCCATGCTCTAAAACCAAATACCAGGTCTTCTTAAATTTGGCTCCTGATGCTGTGAATGTGTCAATGGGATCGCCCATTCACATTGAAGGTAACAACTTGTGTGAAACAAAAGTATTTAACATCATATATATTTTAAATACACAAAGTGATAGGAAAAATCAAACAAAAAAAGTCACCAAAGGTTTTTTGAAAATGCATGTAAAATAAAGGGGGGGGGGGGGGGGGTTGCAAACTTAGGCTGTGGTTGGTGTTTTTTTGGCCGGTCCAAGTCTACAAGAAATATGAGCTACATGAGACCTACTTATACATTGTATTCTCCATCAAGATAAGTTTTGTGATTTAATCAAGATGTTTTCTATTCAAAATATGTTATAAATTGTTTAGTCTATCATAACAATCTCATATTTAACTCATATCAACCATGTTTCTATTGAGATACAGGGCTTATTTACTTAGATTTGTGTTTCATACGCTGGTTTAAGTAGAACATGTACCTCATTTTTATTTTTCTTCCTTTTCTTCACAAGTTCTGTGTTCATCCATCCTGCTCTCTGTAAATGCTTCCCCTATCTTCCATCTTTTAGGTATTGATAACAATTGAGCTTTAAGAATCTCGTTTTGCAATATTTTTCAACCTTCTCAGACATTTCTGTCCCTAAGACCATCCAGCCATTAGATCCTTCCTGCCTTCTATCTGAGTCCATTAAAATCTGCCTTTCTGAAGTCCAACCTTGAGGTCTGAATCCTTTCAGGTCTTCCTCCCCTTGTTATCCAAAAGTCGATGCTAACATGATCACTGCCTCCTAAAGTCCCAGCCACCCTTACTTCCTCAACCATTACCTCCCCATTGGTAAGAATTAGGTCCAAGACAGCAGAGCCCCTTGTTTTCTCTTCTACCTTTTGGAAGATAAAGTTGTCGACAAGAGAGAATGGGAATTGGATGAATCCATTACTTTTGCTTGAGATAGATTCCCAACAAATATCTGTATAGGTAAAATCTCTCATGATTACTATGTCATGCTTTTTTGAGAACTTGGCCATCTGATGTAGAAAGAGTTCATCCATATATTCTGCTTGGTGTCCTTTCTGTTGTTCTCTCCTTGTACTCTTACCCAAACAGTTTCTACATAACTGCCGCTTTCTGAAGCTTGAATCTCTGTGGAGATAAATGTTTTCCTAACATACAATACAACACCTCCTCTCCTTTTATTAGGTCTGCTTCTTATAAATCAGTTGTATCCTTCAAGCCTTGTATTCCAATCATGTAGATCATTCTACCAAGTTTCCGTGATGCCCATGCCATATTTCTCTTCTTGTGTTAGGAGCTCCAATTCTCCTTGTTTGTTTCCCGTGCTTTGTGCATTTGTGTAGAAACATTTTAGTTTGTGATCGGTGTCTCTTGCTCCTCTACTTTTTTTTCAGAATTTCTTGTTTTTGTTCTTTCTTTCCACTTCTAATAGCAAGGTTCTCAATTTTATTTCTCGGTTGTATATTGTTTTTCCTGGCGTTTCACTTCACTGCTGCTATCACTACAAACAAAGTAGTAGGCAGAGAGTGCTCATCATAGCCCAGCAGCCCTGGTTGGTATTGCATTGAATTTAATGCCTGCATTACTAAACTGGGCAACTGCACTATAATCAGCTCTTTCTGCTTCATGTGCTGTCCATAGTGACAGCAGCACCAGGAATCAGCTGATCAGTGAAGATCGAGAGCAGCGTACTCCTGCTGATCATATATGGATGACCTCTCCAAAGGATAGGTCATTAATAGAAAAAAGTGATAAAACCCCTTTAAGCCATTAACAGAGCTATTTTTCTCTTATGGTAAAAAAAAGCTGTAGAACATTATTATAATGCATTAAAAGTCATTTTAAAGTTTGCTGAATCCGTATCTATCTATCCATTTATATATCTTTCTACCCATCGTTAACCATATTTCAATGCTCTTTAAATACTGCCCCCCAACGTTTTGTTCATTATCTGTAGATTATTTGAATACCTTGGGGGATTTATTACACCTTGATATATATCTCCACATGAATGAACAGTTTGCAATACTTAATCTCTGCTGGATTTTTCCACCAATCTTTTATTTTCATTATCACTTCCCTTGCACTTTTCTTATTCTTTCTTTTAATATCGGTGCATTTTTTATAGCTTCCAAATTTCCTCCTTTGACAACGACTTATGTTTATGGTTTAGTTCTCATTTCAATTTTAGACACCTATTACCGAGCTCAGCGGTGGCTCAACTTCAAGTTTTGAATCATTCAGATGCTGGGTTAGTGTTTCTTCACAACTTTCCACAAGAGGTTAGCACGTTATTTATGTGGCAGTCTATCCTCTATGTTCCCACCGTTCTTTGTATTTCAAATCATATTTTCTATGTGCATTACATCCAGCTGTTAGAACTTTTATTTTTTTGCCGAAGCATTCAGAATCTAACTTATCAAGATTCACCAATGTCAAGGACTACTGGGATTTTTGTCTAAATCTCAGTCTAGTCCTGTTCTCTATTATCTCAGACAGCGGAATACGCACTTTCTTTGAAACATGCACTCTCTACGTTTATATAAATTGTATTTTTTTATACTTCTAAATATATTTTTAGATGTATTTTAATTACAGAGGGCATTTGTCCTTTACAATACTGACACATTTTGTGACTTGATATTTTAGAGAATTGCTTTTTATGTAGTAGAGGAATATTACCCCTGACAGAACCAACTGCGAAATTATTCACAATCTAGATTCAAGATACAAAGAATCTTTATTGGCAGAACTAAATAGACATCAGTATTGCCAAAGCTATTCGAAAATATGAATTGGGTGGCAGGAATAGCAGTTCAAAGCTGGGGTTTAGCCAGTAGGGGCATTTCTGTGGTGCGGGGTATAGAGGTCCATGGCTTACCATGTAGGGCATATAGGAGTCCATGGCATATCACACTCTTCTCAGTCTATGGCAGGCGTTGACATATTTTACTGCTATGACTGCTGTATCTTCCCTAGCAGGATACAGAGTTTCTCTCCCTACTGCCGGGAGTTGAAGTGGAGGTGGAGATCAGTGAGTCTCCCAAACTGAGCATTCCTTACTGTTGAGTATCTGAGTCATCACAGAAGGAAGAGGGCCTTATCCTCCATGGCCTTCTGGTTACACTATTGGCACTGTCCGCTCTCCCTGGGCTTGTATTTCTGACTGCGCCATCCTGATTTGATGGCCAGGCTGTGGGCGGTCAGTCTGTAGCAGCTCAGAATCTGGCGCTCTCTGTGGTCTGTTAGAATTTCCAGATATGGGACCAGTTTGTAGCCCCAGGTATATTGTCAGTTTCTTGGATGATCTTATGTTCCTCCAGTCATGGATATACTACTCTTTGCTCCCGCCTATCATTTTCTTTATTCCGACTTTTGCAAGGCGGTGCTGGGTGGTGAATTGGTCTGGCTGGGTTTGGTTAGATTGGTTTGGGGTATCTGGTTGTTTCGGGGCCATTTGGTGTAGCATGGCTTTGTAATGGTAATTCCCTACAGGGATAGTTTTTATCATTATTCATTTGTCAAAATATATTTTTCTTACCACAATCAATATTAAAAGCTATTACAAAGTTTTCCATTTCAGTGTGTATTACTACCATGTCTTGGGTTATAGTTGACTCTGATGTCATCATCATCACAGGCAGAATTACAATGGAAGGTGACCCCTATTTATATAGATAACACTGAATCCATCATTTACAATAGGTGATGTCACAGTTCACCTCTTCTTTCTCTCTACGCAGGTCAGAGAGCATGTCCACAACACTGTCCCATAATTCAATGGGTCATCTCCTTTGTGTCTTTGGTCCATAAGGCTGCTGTAAAACATATTTTTAGATATTCTTAAACACTATGTACACGTTTGTACTTCATTTTTAATCCATGTGTTTTTGTATTTGGATTTCATTAAAATGTCTGTTTATTTGATTTCTATGATTGTATTCAAGGCACTGCAGGCAGGAAGCCTGAAATCTTCACGAGTTCTGACAGAGTAAATTGATGGCTTGTTTCTCAGCTCTTTCCTTAGCTTGCTCCCGTATCATGAACGTACAGAAGAAACATGGAGCGTTTAAGCATTGGAATGAGCAACTGATGATCAATAATTTTTATGCCTCAATAAAATGAATGGCAAATATGAGAGAATAAACTATTATTCATTGTTCAATCA
Organism: Eleutherodactylus coqui; assembly: GCF_035609145.1. Classification (NCBI taxonomy): domain Eukaryota; kingdom Metazoa; phylum Chordata; class Amphibia; order Anura; family Eleutherodactylidae; genus Eleutherodactylus; species Eleutherodactylus coqui. The sequence goes on along the minus strand of NC_089840.1, from coordinate 25,786,000 downwards.
TTACATTGGTTGATCATCTTTCACTTTTATATGGCTTCATAATCATTTGCGCAATAATCGTTCTGTGTGAGAGGGTCCAAACAAATATTACATGGGGCTGTATGATGTTGCTGGGGGATGGTGAAGGAGCTTAGGAGATGCTGAAAGAGAGATAGCTGTGTAGTACTGAGTTAGCATGCTACACGGCCTCTGAAAAGGGAGGAGCAGCTGAGTTGGGCATTTTCATGAGAGAAACTGTAATTCACTCTTACCGTATCAGTAGTGAGAAGGAACTGAATCAGCAACTATTTAGATGAAGAATGAGATAGCTGTGTAGTATTCAGTGGGTGTGGTTATGCTACACAGCCTCTGAAAATGAAGAGAGTAGGTGGAGCTGAGGGGCATGAGAGAAACCAGCTAATCAGTGCTACAAAAAAAATCTAGGTGATGCATTCCTTTTTTCACTGCTGTCTCTAGCATGTATAAGATGCCCCTACAGTGCAAAGCAGCTTAACGACAGCATAACATATATGTTTTTAGGTGAATGGCGAGATTAGTCAAAACCCTAAAATCTTACTTTTATGGTAGCGATACGCAAATGTGCCACATTGTGTTGAAGAGGCGGTGCACTTGCAGCTCTGAGTCAGGACATCACTTGTAAAATCTGCCTTCTTCATCCATTAGTCACCACTCCCCTTCCTTCTTATGTCAGTCTTGCAGCTCTGAAATCTTGTGTACCTTTCACGGTTCATCTTCCAACGTATACACATTGTGCTGGTGAAGTCAAGGCATCTGCATCTTGCTTCAAGGCGCCTGCTCCAGAAGACGAGCCAGGAGTGGTGAGCAAGAGTTCAGCCCTGCAAGCACTGATCTCAGAAGGAAATGGGAGTGGTGGCTAGTGGATGAAGAGGACGGGTTTCACAAGTGATGTCTTGACTTAAAGCTTCGAGAGAGCCACCTCTTTGACTCATGGCGGCACATTTGCATATCAGACGCACTACAATAAAAGTAAGACTTTGGGTTTTGTCTACTCTCTCGATTTACCAACATGTACGATATGCTGCTACTGAGCTACTTTACACTGTGGGGCCATCTTATATACCTATTGTAGGCTGGTGACAGGTTCCCTTTAAATTCCATCAGGACAGTAGCTGCATAGATTTTGTACGGGTTCAAGACCTTGTTTGTTCACACTACAGGAGATGTACTATTGCAGGACAGCCATTCACATGTAATAATAGGACAACTTTCTGTTTTGAGTCATAGATGGAGGTCCCCAGCATTTAACCCTGCTCTATGATGTTCATATGCCCTAATAGGGTATATGAACAGTGGGTGCTATTTTTGCACAACCCCTTTTAATAATACTGCTATGCTGATGCAATATATAAATCTTCCATAAATCACTGTAATAAGTAATCTCCAAAGTGCTACTAATCCACATACAGTCACACTTTCAGTGAAGCATAAGACGTACAGTACTAGGAGAGGTGAATCAGTCACTTTTTCTGTACGCTGCAGATGGTACCCTAGTATTAATTGGCAGATGTTACAGAAAGATCATCTTTTTTTATTGCACAACAGTTATTGTTTTCAAAGAACTCTGCGGCGTGATGTCACTGGTGTACGATAATTAGAGAGGTAATGTTAAATCTCGACCAAAATAAAAGTATATCTGTCACAGTAGAACGATAAACAAGAGCGGCTTCCGAACCGCAAAGACGACATGTCGATGGAGATAGCAGTGATTAAGAGACGTGTTCTTATAACAACAGATGTTGGGTTTGTAATAATGGGAGCATATGAGGAAACAACATACAATTATATCCTGTGCTATTGTATTAATATACGTATACTTCTAGAAACAGGGCACCAAATGCTTGTAGGGAGAAGATAAAAGAAAACATCATTGAGACTGAGTGTGGGGCATTTTTATGAATTTCTATGGATATTAAAGGGGTTGTTCGTCCAGCTTTAGCTTCTTAATGCATGGCCTATTTTGGGCCTATATGCGCAAAAAAAGAGAAAAAGCGTGTCTGATAGAACCATTGGTTCCAACATGTCCGTCTTTTACAGGCACAAGATACTTGCACCTGCAAAAGATAGGACCATGCCGCATGGAAAGTGTTCAGTGACCAGGGGACTCCCTGCAAGGATGAAGGAATCCCCAGCCACAGCTGTCACAGCTGTGGCAAAGGACCGCAATGTCATCCCATTGCCTTCAATAGGGATGGCGCTACTGAAACATTGGGATGCAGGCAACCCCTTCAGTGATTTTCGGGGAAGGGCTTTAAATATAAGCCCTTAACTGAAAATCATAATTAGCTGCTGTAAAAAAAATATGTATCACCTCTCCACCACTGTCGGGGCTCTTGTCTTGTTGTTGGCTTCTCCGGCACTCTTCTGCAGCTTGTTCTCCTGCCCGTGATTTAAAAGTCACTGCCTCCTAAAACGGCTGTGTCTGATTGGCTGAGCGCTCAGCCAATCACAGACAGCACTCAGCCATTCATTGAATTTAACTGCTTCCCACCCAGGACATGTTTGTGTTCTGTGGTTGCTCCAATCAGTTGCAAGGCAGCATCTGAATACCGGCTCCTCTATTGCATTTAGTAAGAAGCAGTGCCCCCATGTCCCTCTTACTATAAAAGCCAAATGCGTAATGACAGTCAGTGACTGGAAGATGCTGGAAGGAAGACCTTTAGTGGCAGCCACTTGGAACTTGATTTTCATCGGTAAAGCCAATGATGAGACACACATAGGCCGTCAGATGAGCAGAAGTTTTGTGAAAATTAGTGTCCATTAAAAGCTGGAAAATCTCTTGAAATTAGTAAGACGTTTTATTACCTTAAATTGACTAAGTTCATACTGATATTAATTAACGGTGTATTTCCAGGTCTGGATCAAGTTAAATGGCAATAAATTTGGCAGTAGTGCCCTTTCCAGTGTATTAATAAATGAATAACTCACATTGGGCCAAACACATAAATTGTTGGCAGATATTTCCAACAACTGAAGCCAACAGGTCAACAATCTAACATGTATGAGGGCTGCCCCGTTGTCTCTTGATGATTGATAAAATTTTATAGGACTAATAGGGGTAGCGCTATACTACCTGTTACCCTCCTCCTTTATCCCCATACAGCTGCTGATCTGCTGGTCCCTGGGACCTGCTCCAATGATCCAAGATGATTGTGCTACTTCTTAAACTACCCGACTTACACTATGCATTAGTAATTAGCCACTGCATGATACTTTCTGATTGGCCAGGGTAGCTCACATAAATGGCATTAGCCAATCAGAGCAGTATGTAATGTCTTAACCCCTTGAGTGGCACGCCTGGAAATTTTCCGGGACGAGCTCCACTGCTCATAGTGACATAGCCCAGAAGATTTCCGGGCTATGTATCACTATGGGAGCTGCAGAGCGCAATGCCACGAGCTGTGACAGTGTGCTCTGCCTGCACAGACCCACAGAGAACAAAGCAAGGGCTTTGAAAAACCAGCAGAAGATATTGCCGATATGCCGGCAATCTCCTGCTTTGTTTACAGGTTACCATAGAGACCATCGGCTTGTCAGAAGCAAGCCGATGGTCTCTGTGGCAGGGAGAGCTTGGTGCTTGGCTGTCAGAGGACAGCTAGGTACCAGCTCTTACAGCAGAGATCAGAGAAAACCTCCGATCTCTGCTGTGTTAACCCTTTACATGCTGCAGTCTATGTGACTGCAGCATGTAAAGGGCTGTCACTGCAGCATGTAAAGGGCTGTCACCATCGGACCCCCGGAATGTGATCAGGTCCCTGTGAAAGTCCCCTAAAGGGACAAAAAAAAAATTAAAAAAATAAAAACACTTGTCTCCCTTTACTTTGTAAAAAATCAAAAATACAATCACACATGTGGTATCCATGTGTCGTAATGACCCAGAGAAGGAAGTTAATACATTATTTAACCCCTAAATGACATGGCCCCTTTTTTTCTTTTTTCCCCATTTCTTTTTTTCCTCCCCCCTGTTTAAAAAATCACAACTTGTCCCGCAAAAAACAAGCCCTTATATGGCCATGTCAATGGAAAAATGAAAAAGTTATGGCTTTTGAGACACAACTGCAAAATTAGTTGAAATTCAATGATTAGACCATTTTAAAAAACCTGCCCTGGTGGGCACGACAGGGTGGTAGGAAACCCGCCACTCAAGGGGTTAAACTAACACTGTGCAGTCCCAGGAACTGGCAGATAGGCAGTTGCATAGAAATAAAGGAGGGCACTAAGTAGCATAATAGTATAACCCCACTACCCCCACCCCCCTTTCCTTCACGCAAGTGATAAAATGTAACTTACAGCAGATTATTGCTTTCCACCTACAGCAATAAATGTGTTTTCGACTACTGAATTTCTTGCAGGTTAGCAGTGTGTAGAGGGGTAGCCCCTCTACATATCATGTTACAAACTGGTTGTTTTGTGCACTAAGGAATTAGTGGTTGTACCACACTACCTAGTGGCCGCCTATATTTCCGCATGCTTAATTTGTGCAATTACTGTCGAAAAGTAGCACTGGCTACAGTTATGTGACAACAGCATATGGGCACTCTATGTGCATCCCTCCTACAGAGGGCAGTGCAGTTCCAGAAGTGAAGGAGACCAGACGTGCTTGGGTATTGCTGGTTGGGGAAGTACTCCAGATAGGCCTTAAGGTTTGAAAAGTGTGAAGACCTTCAGCAAGAAGTGCTTGTTACCAGGTCCCTGCCTGCTAAGTTAGGTAAGTTGGCTGTTGACAAAGGCCACTGTCTGGCTGAAAAGCGTTCAGCGTTTACCTGTCAGATGTATGCGTTTTAATCAATAAAGTTACTATTTTTAATGGTTGAAGCCCTCCTCCATATCTACAGTTTCTCTCATGCAGTTTATCCGATTGCCAACGGCCATCTGAGGACGGAGCTCCCGCTGGGAAACAGATATTGCTTTCTCCCCTGTACCGGAGGCACTGCTGATGAGCTGAGCCCCTATTCATTTTTTTCCTTTTTAACTTAAGCTACACACTCAGACTATCCAAGCTGGGGGAGCCTGCCGTATGATCTCGCTCTATCTGCAGCCAAAAGACAAACTGCTTGTGTGTTCCAGTTACCAAGTAAAAGTTATTTGAGCATCTGTATCAATATCTATGTGGTTGCTGAACGCTCACCTCCTGTCCCTGCTGCATGGCATGCCACCATATTTGTGACCCCCCCCCCCCCCATCTGACCCAGTTCAAGAAGGGCAAGCAAGAGGGTGGAGCACTGACCCTATTACAAGTATTGTTGCTAGAAAGAACTGGAAGTTAATGAAGGTATCTAGGTAATTTGTGCCCTACCTACAGTCCCACCCTGGGTATTTGTCCTTGTTGTGTTCCATTTTTTCTGATTAATTTTGAAACAACACTAGAAATGATTGTTAATAAAAAAAGGAGCTTCAAAGTGTCATCTATCCATCATCCAAGTAAGGTCAACTGAAAAGAAAGGAGAGCACAGTCAAAGGATTCTTTACTGTAAGACCTGTAAGTCTGGGGGATATTGATCCACAGTAAAGGATTTCGCCAGTGAAAAGTTTCAGTATAGGATTTTGTATATTTGGAAACAGCATCATTTAAAGGGCTTAAATATTAATCTAACCTGAGCAATATGCGGGGTCAGGGAAGTTCAAGAGTCAACTAAGGTCTCTCATTATTCCTCTGGTTCATCCATCATCCTACCAGTTGAGATTGTGTTGTTTTTTGACCAGCCTTACCATGTAGCTAAGGAAGCATTATATAGCAGAGCTAAGACTTTGTTCATATGTGTGTTGTAGCCACATAGGTAATTTTTTAGCTGCTGGGCTCCAATGCATCTGTTACAGGGTTCCCTATATGAAGAAGAGAGACTTTATGGGCCAGGGTCCGGATATGACTCTATCCTCTGCACCCACTATACTTATGCCCCCTGTTGTGTCATATGTTTATACTGGATCCATTGTATGCAGCATCCCAATGATGTCCAATGGACCCTATTAACTTACAGTAGGGTCTGTTGGATTCTGTTGGGGTTCCTGCCATGATGGAAAGAGTAATGAAGTGTTTAGCTCAAATGGGAACAAGCTCATATTACACAACCATATCACAACCTCAATTCCAAAAAGGTTGGGATGCTGTGTAAAATATTAAAAAAAATGTAAAGAAAAAAAGAATTCAATAATTTGGAAATCTCATAACCATATTTTATTCACAAAAGAACACAGAATATACAACAGAAGGTGAAATGGAGACATTTTATCATTTCATTAAAAAAACAAAAACTTATTTAGAACCTGATGGCCACAACATATCTCAAAATAATTGGGACAGGATAAAGAAAAGTCTGCAAAAGTAAGTGCTACTAATGGAAAACAGATGAAAGGTCAGTTTTCTACTACGGCACATGACTGTATATTAAAAGAGCATGTTAGAGAGGCAGAGTCTCTCAGACACTGTGTTCTGCGGACTCAAGAAAGGAAAAACCATCCAAGTTGTTATTAGTGCACAGTTCAAAAGCCTGTATCTCCGATGGTATGAGGCTGATTATGGCCTATGGCATGGGCAACTTACACATCATGAAAGACACTACCAATGAGGAGCAGTATACAGAGGTTTTAGAACAACATACGTGTCTTTCAGGGGAGACCTTGCATATTTCAGCAAGACAATGCTAAACCGCATACTGCATCTATAACAACAGCATGGCTTCCCAGAAGAAGAGTCCGGGGGCTGAACTGGCCGCCTGCTGTCCGGACCATTCACCAACAGAAAACATTTGAAAATAAAAAATTCAGCAAATAAAACCCAAGACTGATAAGCAGCCAGAATCCTACATCAGACAAGAATGGGGCAACATTCCTCTCCCAAAACTCCAACAATTGGTCTCACTTCTCAGATGTTTACAGACTGTTGTAAAAAGAAAAGGGGATGCTGCACAATGGTAGACACGGCCCTGTCCAAAATATTTTGAGATGTGTTGCTGCCATCAACTTCTAAATGAGGTAATTTTTTTTTAATGAAATGGAAAAAAATATCTCACTTTCATTTTCTGATATGTTCTACGTTGTATTGTGAATAAAATGTGGTTCTAAGAGATTTCTAAGTTATTGTATCCTTTTTTTTCTATACATTTCTTTACACAGCGTCCACACTTTTTTGGAATTGCGGTTGTATATCCAAATTCAAAGCGGTACAAACTTTCCACAACTTTGTAAAATTCATATAAAATATAAAAAACTAAAAAAATGAAATACTAGTAATTTTCGCGTTTCCCTGTGTCCTTTCTACAACCATATAATGTAGCTATGTAAACTTGAATTGCAGCAGACCCTATAACACACCTTATGGTCACACATGGCACATACTGAATGGCTCCTTTATTACAGATACTGACTGTTATGGTGCAGGCAGCAAAAACAGCATCCTACATGAACATGATATATTGAATAGCTAAAGGGAGGAATATACACAAGACCGGAACAAGGATAACCAAACATAAACCAAACGTGAAAAAAATAGAACATAGTTTATACCAGGCATCTGCACAGCTATAGTTTGAATCACAGAAAGCAGGCAAATACTTACCAATGTACTAGTATTAAGAGGCGGATAGAATTACCAAAAAATACGATGCGTTGGTTAATAATTTGGCCAAAATGCATAAGCTCACAAGCCAACATCAAGGGTCCTCTTTATCTTGTGAGTCCCTACACTAACATTAAATAATAACCACAGAAATGGGAATCCTGTCTAAAAGCAGGGTAATCGTCCCAATAAGGATGACCCCACACAGGAACTTAGGGAACCTGACATGCCCTAGATGGAAAAAGGGAAAAAGACAGGGAAACCCCAAACAGGGATAAAACAACTACAGTCATAGAAAACCTCAGACAAGACATAGTACATGACAGGCATCTATGCACCTACAACTAGAGGGAACAGCAAACAGAACATCATGCAAAAGCATACATACACTGAACAGGACATAGTGGAAGTGTCCACACCTATAGATATAAAGGGGCTAGAGCATCAGACATTACCCATCTGACAGGGTAAAGACATTCAAAGTCTGGAACCACACATGACAGAAGGGCAAGGGAGCAGGGGCTCATAACCATTCGGACAAGGGGAATCAGGTGTCCAGACCATTTTCAGGAAGTGTGGAGGAATGACTCAAACTAGCCTCAACTCAAACAACTACATAGATCAAGACAGCATGCATGGCTACAATCACCAGTGTTCTGAGAGGAGACGAAGAGGTAGGTATAAAGGCCAAAATCAGGTAGCAAGAGGTGACATTGGCACTTCCCTGCATGGAAAATTAGATCCATGATCCTGAAGTACAGCATAAAATCACGAGACAAGTTTTCTGTGAATCAGTTTCAGTGTGAATCCACATTAGATGGGAAAATCCGGTGATCTGAGTGACTCCCAACTGGACCGGGTCATCAGCGCTAGACCAGGCAGGGCCGGGATTTCATTGCCAACCACATGTTTTTTTTTTGTTTTTTTTTCATGTTATGGTGTGGAGAGTTTACCAAGAATGGCGTGATCAAGCAGATACATCCAGTGAAAAGGGATTTTGTTGATGTAAACAAGCTGGCACTGAAAGGGGTCAGAAGAAGATGTCAAGAATTGTACTGATCAGGCACTGCACAATCAAGAGAGGCTGAATACAATGCTGGAGCTCCAACTAACATGTCAGAATGTGCAACTCGTCATTCCATGGATGGGCTATTACAACAGATGACCTATTACAGCACCATTCTGTCTAAGAGAAACAAAAAGGCGAGACTCCGGTGGAGAAAAGAGCAACAATAAATCACTGAGCAGTAGAGAAACATCTCCTGATCAGATGAATCCAGATTTCTGTTGCCCCGTGCTGATGGGAGGTCAGAATTTGTCGCAAGCAGCATGAATCGCTGACCCCTTCCTGTCAGCTGGTCAGAACATGTCAGCAGCGCCATCTAATCTAATCTGCAACTATAAGAAGCTTCCTGTCCACAGGAGCCAAAATTACCAAAGGTCGAATTCATCACATAGTGGGACCTACACCACAGCAAATTGCTGTGATTCTGAAGGGTAAGGGTGGCTTCAGATGACTGTATGCACAATTGTGCATGCTTGACCTCAACATATTTAAGCAGTTGTGTGTTTATCGGCACGTAATACTGTACTTTTTGTGCATGGAGGCCCTTGTTCTGGGCGCTCGTGGCAATCCTCTGCCCTGATTTAAAAGGCTATTCAGCCTAATGAGGTCAAAATGTGTTCATTTCTTCCCTGAATTACGCGTCGTATTGCACACCTGCATGTGTATTGTGGGTGCATTTGTGCACCTCCCTTAGACCTTTGCTGCACAAATATGCAAAAAGATAGAGCAGGTCTTTTTTTTTGGTGCACACGGAATATGCACACATAAAACATTGCTGAGAAGGAACTCATTGACATCAACGGGTTCTATTCTCCTCGAATTGCATGCATATATTGTGCGTGTGCAAAAACACATGCAAATACGTCCATCTGCAGATGCCTTAAGGCAGATTCAACATGCTACTAGACCGGGATGCTACTAGTCTCTAAGAAAATGACCGTGTAGTCTATGTCCCTATGTAGACATGAAATACAGCAGACCCTGTAACGCACACAAGTTGAATACATATATACTGTACTAGCATTCCAGCTTTAGGGCTTAAACAGACGAGTGTGTTATGCAATACGCTCGCTCCTGCGCAATTTTTTTGTACCACGAATGAGTGTATTTTGCACTTGAACCTGCAAAAATACTGAGCGTATTTGCGCACGCACCACTCATTCACATGGGCATACGAATCACCCCGCCTTGATTTCAATTGCTAATTAGCTTTACATGGTGCCAGTGATCTTGATATGTGCAGCATTTAGTGCATACCCATACGGGCAGATGTGCGTGTTTGCACACCTCCTATAGACCTCTATGGGGCTCTTTGGTGTGCAAACACGCACAAGATAGAACAGGTCTAGAGATGAGCGAGCACGCTCGGTAAGGTCAGTTACTCGAGCGAGCAGCGCTGCCCTCGGGGGAGGGGGGCAGCGGGAGGTGGGGGCACGGGTGGTAGCAAGTGGGGGGGAGAGATATCTCTCCCACTCTCCCCCCCCCCCCCCGCTCCCCTCCGCTCTCCCTCGCCTCCCGCTGCCCTCCCGAGCACGCTCGGACGAGAAGGCAGTTATTCAAGATGAGCGATGCTCGCTCGAGTAACGTTCCTTACTGAGCATGCTCGCTCATCTCTAAACAGGTCCTATTTTTTTGCACCCGCCTAAAAAAAAAAGTGCGAATGAACCCGTTGAAATCAATTACTTCTATTCTCTGCATTTTGTGGACAGGATTTTCCCGCATACAAGATTGTGGTCTTAACACGCTCATCTGCTTAAGCCCAAAGTAGAAGAAATTGTCCAGGCTTCTCAACTTAACAGCATATTACTTTTTATTTCGGGTAGGTCTCATGGGCACGGCTGGCAAGTATCACACCAGTCTGACCCTGAGCGCCATCGGTGAGCGCACTTCATGAATGAATAAAAATAAAACTGAGATTACTTTACCCCGGCATGATAATCAGGATCTCAGAGCTGCTTAGCGGCACGGAGGATGGCGGAGCGGGGAATAACGATGATGGTCGGCGTGAGAGGTGCCTCTATTCTGGAATAAAATTCTCTGTCCCCGTGTCACATATTGAGGATCTACTATATTTAACCCCTTCTAGACCAAGCCAGTTCGGACTTTAAAGACCAGAAGGATTTTTTTTTGCTGGTGTTACAACACATTCCAACAGCTGAAACTCTATCACACTGACATTTTTCTTGCAAGAAGATTCCTAGGGCCTTTAAGATGATTTTGTGGCACACGCAAGCTTGTGTCTAACTTACATAAATTTTTGTTACGGGCAAATGTATGAACAATATTTCTGCTGTCATTGGTATAGGGATATATATACAGGGTGTAGTTAAAAAGACAGATCCAGCACTATATCTCACTACTGGTGCCCTATAGTGAGATAACAATAGCGTGCTAGAATTGGAAAGGAAGATGGAGCAATACCTCTGCAGCGCCACCTATTGGATGGCAGCATTCCTGCAAATCAATGTCCTACCCTTTATATAGGTCTTAACAAAAATCGGGGATTTGAAAACCAAGCCAAAATACCATACACAGACAGCTGTTTTGGGGTGTTTGCCCCTCATAAGTGTGCAGTAGGATCCTGGCTTGCTAGTGAGAGGCCTATGAAGAGAGTCAGGAGGGGTATTGTCTCTCCTTTAGGAGAATTATAAGGCAATGCATGCTCCTCTGAGTAATATGCAAATAAGGAAGATGAAACAATACCTCTGTAGCGCCACCTATTGAATGGCAGTATTCTTGCAAATCAATGTCCAACCCTTTATACAGGTATTAACAAAGATTGGGAATTGAAAACCAAGCCAGAATACCATACACAGACAGCTGCTTCGGGGCCCCCTCATCAGTGTGCAGTAGGATTCTGGCTTGGCTAGTGATAGGCCTATGATATGAGTTGAGAGGGGGAAAAATGTCTTGATTCTTTTTTAAACTTTTATTTAGCCCCCACAGGGAACTTGAACTTGCGAGCATTTGATTGCTTGTACTCAAGTATATACTGCAAAACGTCAGTGTATAATGTTCTTTAATGTTGTCTATGAAGCCAGGAGCCTGCTGAAAGCTCCCATACCAGTACATTGACATCCCCCAATTGTGTTTTGGAAAGTGCCCCTATGCTGTGCCAGAACAGGTTCCTCACCTCACGCTGACTGTTCAGATACACAGTCAGCTTTGACCCTGGCATCTAAACAGTTAACTGCCTCAGTCAGTGGTAACTCTAATTGTAGCAGTTGACATTGGTGGCTGTTAGCTATCAAAAACAGTTAATAATCACTGATCCAATATAGAGTTGACTCGGCTCCTGAGCCCACTCCATACACCCTTCATGACGGCATCATGGGAAGAGGTTAAAGAGGTTGTCCCATCTCAGGATTTCAGAGCTGAGATGGGAAACCATGGGTGTTTCCCGACCACATTGCTAGCTTTTAAGGAAATAGCCGAGGCGGCAGCCTTATGCTGTTTCTGTATCTCCCAATGAAGTGAATGGGAATTACTAAAACAGAGTAGGACAGTGCACTAGGATATTTCTGTAACACCAGAAAATGGGTTCAGCTGTTTCGGTAAATTCCTCCTATACATATGACAATGTGTGAAGGCTAAAGAACTGGTGCCTTGGCGCTGCTCTTCAACGAAGGTCACAAGGCAGTAGGAAAAAATATCCAGTTTCTATTTTATTAAATAAATTAAAAAACAGCAGAAACGCGTTTTGGGGCGAATCCCTTCATCAGTCAAGCTGAGTGATACATCACTCTTGGGGTTGGGGAATATGGACCCAAATGTGCTGGTGGTACCAGGTGTGTAAATCACCAGGACTGGGAGTACCAGGAGAAGTTGGTTTAGCCTTCATACATCCCACTCGACCATTGTTGGTGGGTCTATCTAGTTGGCAGCACCCTCATTAATTATTCTCTGTAGATCTATTTTCTAAGAACCCTTTTTGAGGCTTCTGGGCTCCGGATATTTGTCTGGGTCTCAGGCCCCTGACTCTATTGGGTTTGCTCCGCTCATTCTTTTTTCCTTCCTCTCCGTACATATGACAATGGCCATGACAATTATGTTCTAGCCTTGCAGATAACTAAAAATCCCCTTTGAATCTCAGCCTTGAATAATCCGCGCTTCCACCTCTAGTCACTGCACACTGTGCCAAATATGAGCTCAGCTCTACTGCATTAATGGAATTAGCTCTGCTACATCTGCACATCATATAAGACAAAACAGGAACTATATGCTTTGTGCCGTGTTTATTATTTAAGCTTCCTTTGTTAAATACTTGATAGACACCTGTAATGGTTGAGAGCTGAAGTAAGGAGCTTGTCTGCTTCATTAGGCAAGTCTTAGGAGACAGCTCCAGCTAAAACACACACATCAAAAGAACTGTTGCCAAGAAGACCTGCAGTTTCCAGCATCATGTGTCTTTGCCAGGCTCTTAACTCCTTGCGAACAGATTAGTAGAATCGCTGGTGAACATTTCCAGCCAGTTTCATGTAGCATAAATAATGGGAAATACATATTGAACGTCGCTAATGAACGATCATCCAACATTGGAAAATTGTATTGGATTGCTTGGAAGTGCAAATTCTGTGACCCTATAAGTACCATTGTGCCCCAAAACATCACAGTCCATAGAATCTGTATATGCAATAGATATTAATGGACAGGGTGTCTCAAAAATATGGAAAATGGTTTGGCAGATGGTGATGCAATTTTGCATACCACTGTGGGGGAAAGGAGGAAACCTGTTAAGCCATGCCACTAAGACGACAGCCATTTTGAATCCTGTCATCTAGGACTCAACTCTAATTTTTGCAACGGGAAGGTAGGTGTGTGATATATTAGACTGGCAGAGAATTTCACCAGGAAAACAATGGTGTGCTTCAGTTTAACATAAATGTATTCATTTTCATAGTAACACAGTGATTTTTCTTCATTACAGGCAATGGGAATGATGGCGTTATCTCAATGTGCTCAGGTCGTGCTTATGTCAGGTGATCAAAGCACAAGTGTCATCTAAGAATTCAATCAACGCCACCCAACGAGACCTCCCATTTCCCATAGTGCAGTTGTCAAACTGCTTTTTAAATTCTGAGAAACACGTTCTTTCGCTAAAATCTGGATGACCAAAAACCATTACTAATGAAGCATCAACAACTGCTGCTCTGGTTTCATTCGTTAGTTATGTTTTTTGGTTGCTTAGATATTGGTTTATTATATTAATAATAGAACCTATTTATAGGAATTTGAAAAGAAGTTTGGCAACAGCCCTGTGGGTAATGGAGATCTGGTTAGGTGGGTTAAAATCTGTAGTGAGGAAACATGTGCTTCCCTAACCTGACATACGAATGAACTCACATTTTTCTTGAGATAACGAAGAAAAGTCCATGTAATAACATAAGAACAAATAAAGTAACGTTAAAATACAGCACTCCATTGTTTTTCTGGTGAAATTCTCGGCCAATTTGATATATCACACACCTACTTTCCCTCTGGAATAATGAGAGTTGAATTCAAGATATCAGCATTCAAAATAGCCATCATGTTGGTGGCATGGCCAATTGTATCACTGTCTGCCAAACAATTTTCATTCTATCCCTGTCTTCAATTTTACATCCATTTAGGGAATCAATTAAAATTTCAGCCGTGGGTTCACCCTTTTCGGAGCGAATGCTCCACTTTATTGGCAGGTCTAGTCATGGCTGATAAAGGAAAAGATTTTAGCAATTCCCCAGCAAACCCATGGCAAAATCCATATGTAAGACATTTGCCTTATGTTGCATATTTGTCTGTACTGTAATTTTCTGCCCCATGTGAAAATACCATAATACTACTAGACTCTTACGTAGCAGAGGGGACAATAAGCCCTTCAGGGCTGTATGTAACCGCAACTTCTATACCCCCCATAGCTATGCCATTGAACAACCTGAAATCAGCAGGAAAGGAGGAGATTTCACAAGCTAAAATTGACATACAAAAGATGCAAATTTTGGAAAAAGAAAGCTATTATGTCTCTTACACACAGTGCAGAAAGAGTACAGATTCTGCTTTCTATAGCACATGCAGGCATAAATAATTGCAACATGGAAGACAGCAGGACTGAGCAGTGTAGATGTGTTTTCAGTACCTGCAACACAGCACATCACTCACTGTTTTCTATGGCAGCAAGTCTATACCCTCCTCCCCTTCATCCACTACCATAATGAGTCATACTCTCCTATACTGTCTATTCTTCCTCTTTTATCTCTGTTAGTACAGAGGACCTCATTTGACAACAGGCAGTGGACAGCAAATTAAAAGGAAGGGAGACCCCCAGTGGACACCAATTTCGTGGGATTTTTCTACCAAAAGCTTTGTTTTAAGTGTATAAGTAAAGTTACACTTTTGGTAGTTATCACACTGGTGATCACATAACGCAGGTTGTTTAAAAAGTTAGTGGCCATCTCTGCTGCTCTGTCAGCCCTAGTAAATACCTGCATTCTTTATGAGAGAACTATGGAGTATGTTCCTTAGATCTCAGTGTTGTGCCATTCCTATGTTACTCCTCTTAGAAGTTTAATACATTTACTAGTTGAATACATTGACATCTAGATGTTATCAATTGAGGAAGGGGGTGTCCCTATATAATGGGACATTGTCCAATCAGTGCTGGGAGTATCAGATTGTGTGGAGGCACACCCCTGTGACAAAGGGAATGGTAACACCCAGTTGTCAATTCATTTATAAACTTCTAGGAGGAATGACAGCGGAACAGTACATTCCCTAATTCTAAGATATATTTTTTTTAATTATTCTTTATTTATTCAAGAATAGCATATACAGGTTCAACCGACAGGGTTGCATTAAACTTTTGTTACAGAAAATAATAGTTGAACAATGTTAATTGTTACAGAAGCAAAACGTTTCTTGATTTTTTTTTTCCAATGAAGGTTGGAATGGTGGGGAAAGAAAGGGTAGGAGGGACATGTGGGGGGAGGGGTTGGGGGGGGGGGAGAACATCAATTGTTATATTTTAACCTCTAACTCCATAGGAAAATCCTGATACGAGTGAAGCATGCAAGTTCTGTTTGAATTAAATTTGCAGCTGAAGAGACTGTATACCATTTAGTGGGATATAGAGGAGGGGGTACCTGGCCATTGGCCCCATATGTTTTTGAATTGCTCGTGTTGTTCTGCTTGACCAGCTTGTCAGTTCCTCGAAGCGGCGTATTTCGTTTACCTTCGCTATCCATTCCGTGTAGGTGGGAGCTGTTGGTTGGAGCCATGCTAAGGGAATTATAGCTTTCGCTGCTGATATGAGGTGAGTAGTCAGATTAGTTTTTGAGGGCTTATAGGTTGCTGACGGTTTAGCTAAGAATACATGTTCTGGGTGGAGAGTGAATGATCTGCAGGTTATTTCACGTATTTTATTTTCGACTTGGCTCCAGAAGGGCCTAATTCGTGGACATGACCACCATAAGTGCACAAAGGAGCCTACATGTTCATTACATCTCCAGCACAGATTTGTATTAGAGAGTTTATATGCATAAAGCCACTCAGGGGTTTTGTACCATTTAGTAATAAGCTTATAATGGTTCTCTTGTAATCTGGTACATCTAGAGTACCCGTGCGAGTTGTTTAATATGAATTTCACCTCTTTGTCTGATAAGGTAATTCCAAGCTCCATCTCCCAGGATCTGATATATGCTGGTCTAAGTGTTTCTTGGTGAGTTATGAATTTCTTTTTTAGGAGAGCTAGTTTTCTACTTTGAGTGGTTCGAGTTTCGATATTTCTCTCGAAATCTGTAAGAGGACGTGTCGATGGGAACATTTTATTGAATTTGTCGAGGGTTTTGGTTATGTGTAGGGTTTGGAGTTGGTTGTGTTGGGGGCATGGTATTGAAGCTAGTAATTTTTCAGTTAAATGCGTGTTTTTGAGGTCTCGATGAGACCAGAGATCTGCTATTGAAAGTTTATCTAGGTTAGTCCAGATCTGTTTAGAATTCTAAGATAATTTGATCAAAAAATGTAATTTCATGGAGAATACAAATATTTATTAAAGCAGACAAGTCGGGCAAGGTAACATGTCCTCTATAAGTGGAGTAAAAAGGACTCTTATACCTCTTATAATATTCCCGAGATGTGAGGAGTTTTCACTTTGGGTTATTGAACAGGGTTCATGTACTAAGCGAAGCACTAGACCATCTGCTCTTCTCTTCGGAACCACTTGTGCTTCTGAAGTAGGAAACATGACTGAATAGAAGATACATGCTAAGTGCTGATTGGCATGGTGAGGCCATTGCACTTACATGGAAGCTTACATTGTCACAGAAATCGAAGATATTATGCTAACCGTGTTGTACAACATCGCCCCAAAGTGCACCCTCCAAAGATATAACATCTACACAATACAAAGGCAAAAATAAAGGAGGTAGAGGGAATAAATGATTGAGGATTATATTTCCATAGCAATGTCCTGATCAAGTATCAGGGTGCATTCACACGGGCGTAGGCATATTTCGATCTGTGAATATACAGTGCATTCACAGGTTGATATAGGCCACTTGCAGACGGCCAGGTCGGATCCGGCTGCGAGAATTCTCGCAGCGGGACCCGACCCGAGCACCTGCAGAGAGCACCGCGAACTCACCGGCTCCCGCAGCTCCGGCTCTTTCATGGGCCGGCTGCCGGGCAGCCGGCGCATGCGCAGAGCGGAGTCGGTGGCTGGTGAGTGACGTTTCTGTGTGGGGCTCTGCGAGCCCCGCACAGAATTAGAGCATGCCGCAGTTTGTTTGCTGTGCGGGATTTCGCGCAGACAAACCACGGCCGTCTGCATAGGATTGCGTGCTGTAATGCAATCCTATGCAGGCGTCCAGGGGCGGAAATTCTGCGGGGAATCCCGCCGCGGAATTTCCGCCCGTCTGCAGGCGGCCATACTCAGTTTTTTATGTGTGTAAATACGCAGGGTATACATCAACATCTGTATGGCGTTTGCATGTTCTCCCCCTGTTTGTGTGGGTTTCCTCTGGGTGCTTCAGTTTTCCCGACACTCCAAAAATGTACAAATAGGTTAACTTAGATTGTGAGCCCCAATGGGGACATCATGTGATTTTCAGCAGTGCGGAATAAGTACGTGCTTTACAAATGTATAAAATAAATAAATAGATAGAAAGGTAAAATTTAGTGTTGCATGGCCTGCCCAATACAACCAGGACTGCCCAAGATCCACCAAGAGTGGCTCTCTATTCTGGGTCATAAAGGGGAGTCCCAAACAGAGGACCTCACTCTATGATGTTTGTATATGCCCTATTAAGGTATATGAACAGTGTTTGTAGTCTTGGCACAACTCGTCAAGGGTGCGCTTTCACAGATGATTACATCATATGAGTTTGGTGCGTTGCAAGACACACAAAAATAGAACCCTATATTTTAAATGGGTCTATTTATATGATCAAGTCAGAGGGGATGTGGGGATGCTGGCTCCCTCCTCCATATTTTCTGGTCGTGCCCCATGCTGTCTGATTTTTGGTATCAGTTTCCCCGACTCTCCAGACTCCACACAGCCAATGCTCGTCTTACCCCTGAAATGGCACTGCTCTTGCTAAATATAGAAAGTCTACCTAACGCCCATAGGGTGGTCATGTGCCATATATTTCATGTTGCGAGACTCCTGATTGCCAGAAAGTGGAGGACAGTACTGATCCCCAAAGTTGAGGAATTAGAAGACACCCTAGCTCTGAATTTCTTCCATGAGGAACTAATTGCGTTTCAGCAGGATAGATTGAGTCAGTTCAAGAAAAATTGGGAGCCCTGGACTAGACTAGTTCAGAGTAAGCAGAAAGGACACCCAATCTAAGATACGCACATCGGCCTTAACTTAACGTATATTAACCAGTCGCTCCTGCCAAGCTGGGAACTGGGCAATGTGCCCCAAAAGGATTTTCCTCCCTCTTCTCCCCTTCCTACCCACCATCTGTTCCCTCTCCCGCTTTCTTTGTTATAATGTTTTTGCATTTGCTGAACTGTGCATTACTAATGATTAGAGATGAGCGAGTATACTCGCTAAGGCACATTACTCGAGCGAGTAGTGCCTTAGCCGAGTATCTCTCCGTTCGTCCCTAAAGATTCGGGGGCCGGCGCCGGTGACAGGTGAGTTGCCGGTGCGGGGGGGAGCGGGGGGGAGAGAGGGAGAGAGAGATCTCCCCGCCATTCCTCCCCGCTTTCCCCCGCTGCTCCCCACCCCCCGCCGGCCCCCGAATCTTTAGAGACGAGCGGGGAGATACTCGGCTAAGGCACTACTCGCTCGAGTAATGTGCCTTAGTGAGTATACTCGCTCATCTCTACTAATGATGTAAGATTGAAAAGCAAATAAAAAGTTTGTTTAAAAAAAAAAATAATGGGCCATGTCCTATTTTGGATGATATTGCCCATTATTCCCTTTGGCCCTCAGAAAATAATTGCATTGCACTCGCCTACCATGCATGTGAGTGTGTTTTTTTTCTGTTTCACTATTAAAACAATATACAATTGTAATGCGCATTTTTCACGCATGTAAAAATCTCAAGTGCATCGATGAGATATGAGTTTCTCGCAAAATGCATCAAATCACCAAAAATGTGCGGCTTTGCAAGTGTGATATCGGTCAGAGTTTCTTGGTCCAATATCACATTCACCTGCAACTCCCCAGCGTAAATGTAGCCTTACTGCTGAAGTCTGTCTTGAAAGGACATATGCCATTGAAGCCTTAGAAATATGGAAACCTTAAAAATGCTAAATCGTATAGGGATGTGACCTTCCATAAAACCCAATGCGTAATAAAATTACAAAACATGCAAAGAAAAGAAGGACACCTCGTGAAACTGGACAGAGAAATTATTTACTTAAGCCGCCCCCCATCGTCCAAACAGATGGGCAATAAATCCTTGTTAATCCTTTTCACCTTGAGAGGTCGTCACATCCCCCGTAGTAAAACTGCAGGGCCTGATGTAATCACCTGTACCTGTTGTAACTTTCCAGCAGCCAGTGACGATGCTAACGACCTTTCCTGATTGTTGTGGTAAACTTATTCTTCCACTCTCACTCTTGCTGTTCTTGAAATGTTCTACAAAGTAACAATGTTGTAAAACTTTCCAGGAGTCCTTTTTCTTCCATTGACACCCGTCACCTTGAGATGGTGGTTGTACAAACAAGAAAACTTTCTCGGTTGTGGCTGTCATATTACTCAAAAATAATTACTTCCATCATTACATCCTTATGCAGATATCGGGAGAAAATAAAGCTACGCAGTTGGAGTCTTTTATAAATTGGAGATTATGTATTTAGCTTCTGATGCCGGTAAAAGCTTCTCTTAAATGCTCCTGTACACACAGCTTGTAGGACCACCTAACTAGTGTTTGCAGCTGCTGGTCTGCAAGGCTAATGCTTGTTCTGGTTGCCGAGGTTCTACAGGGAACAATGAAATATCATTTTGCTTTATTTTACCTTGATAAAATATGTTAAGATTCATGTTCTGCCCTTGTTTCACAGAAATGTTAACTACATGGAATTTAATCAAGGCTTATAAGACAATTTTGATTGTGTCTACGCTATCCTACCAAAAGTAATTGGACGCCTGAGCAAAAATCAAAAGTAGTTTTTATTTCCATATGTTAATACTTAGTGGTGCTCCCTTGGCCCTAATGACGTTGGATACGCCCCGTGGCTTGCTTTCTACTAATGTCTGATACACTTTAACTGGTATTTCCCTCCATTTAACTAGTAAATGTCTGCAAGGGTCTCTCAAAGAAGATGCATTTACCCGTATACAATGCGTTAAAAAAGTACCATCAATAGTTGAGCAATGGCGGTATATTCTATGGAGTGGTGAATCACGCTACTCCATCTTCAAATCAGATCAACATACGTGAGTGTGGAGGATGGGATGTTTGGGGAATGCCTTTTGCCTGAGTGCTTTGTGCCAATGGTTAAGAGGTTCTGTTACCATCTGGAGATGTTTTATGTGGCATGGTCTCAGTCCATTGGTCATAGTTGCAAGAACCATGAACATGTTGATGTACCTTGATACTGTAGTCAACAATGTGGCAATACTCTGGGAATGGTCAGCAATACTTCCAACAGGCAACGCGCCTTGTCACAGATCCAGTGCTGTTTTATGTTGGTTTGAAGATATGGATGTTCCACGTTGGATTGGGTGCACAGAATCCCAACCTGGACCCTACTGAATATCTTCAGGATAAACTGGCATGTGAGGTTAGGAGAGATGAACAGCGTCCATGTTCTTTGAGAGAACTCACCAGTTGTTTGCAGAGAGAAATAACAATACAACTGCAATATTGATATGTAATGATGAGAACTAACAAGGCACTTATCACTGCAAAAGCATACCGCTTAGGGCTTAGTCACAAGGGCGCATCGGCACCCGTACACGGACGCCGATGCGCCCATGTGATGAGGACTTACTGCAGGAAGAAGACGGCCGTACTTCAAGATGGACGACTCCCCGCAGCGCTGAAGAAAGAACACATGACCGGCAATGAAGCCAGTCACATGTCCTTTCTTCCGGCGCTGCAGAGAGACGTCCGTCCTGAAGTGCGGCCGTCTGCTACTTGCAGTAAATATTTTTAAATCATTAGTAATCCCAATAAACACCCACAAATTACTAACAAACAAAAAATATGCGTGTTGTCCTAGAGCCAATGGCTATACAGCAGGTAGCCCTGCGATCGCCCTACCTGACGGCAGAGCAATCACTCTAACAGAGGCTAACAGTGCTGTAACCCTACAAAACCCAAAGACTAACACCACATCCAATCCCAAATGCATTTCTCCTGTATAGTGGGGAATAATAGTTATGTCTATTCTCCATTTACCTCCATTTAATGAGTATCAGTGAGTTAGCATGGGAAAATCCAATGATCTGAGAGACTTTCAACAAGGCCTGGTCATCAATGCTAGATTAGCCAGGGTCAGGATTTCACTGTCAAGGATGTGGGGTTTTCTCATGTAATGGTGTGGAGATTATACCGAGAATGGTGTAATAAAAAAAAAAAGATTCAGCAAAAGGGGAACCTGTGTAAGTAAACAACTTGTTGCCAAATGGGGTCCAAAGAGGATGTTAAGAATCATTCTAACAGGCACTGTACAATCATGAAAAATGCAGCTGAATACAATGCTGGTGCTCCAACTGATGTGTCAAAATATACAACCCCTCCCTATAACAGCAGATGACCTGTTCCAGTGTTATTTATGTCAAAGAGAAACCAAAAGACAGGACTCCAGTGGGCAAACATTGAACCCCTGAGCAGTAGAAGAATATCTCTTGTTTTTTTTGCCTTCCTCTGGATCAACACAGGAGGATAGACAGGCTGGACTAGATGGACATTGTCTTCATTCGGCCTAACGAACTATGTTACTATGTTACATCGTCTGGTCAGATGAATCTGGATTTCCATTGCCTCATGCTGATGAGAGGATCAGAATTTGGCCCAAGCAGCATGAACCTTTCCTATCAGGTGTCAACAGTTCAGGCTGAGGGAGGTGGAGTAATGATGTGGGAAATGTTGTTTTCTGGGCACCTCCTATCAGGTGTCAACAGTTCAGGCTGAGGGAGGTGGAGTAATGATGTGGGAAATGTTGTTTTCTGGGCACACCCTGAGTCCTCTGATAACGGGGGATTAAAGCTACAATGAATTGCTGCAGTGCTGTAGGCCACACAAGGTCCAATGCTCTACTAGATGGAGTTCTTTCATAAAGTGTCCCTTCAGCGTAGATCTGGAAATGTACAACATAGGAACAACTGCCCTCTATGAAATCAGGAAGCAGACAGTCCAACTATGGTCATTATTGGCAATCTTAACCATGGCTGATGAAGTGTTCTAAGTAGTCTCAAACACTGTCAATTATCCTTCCAATTAGTCATTAAAAAGTATCAACTATTGAAAACTCTCAATGTTTATCTTTTTTATCGACTGCCTAACAAAGTACAATCTGAAAACTTATAAAGGAATTGTATTAAATATCAAAAATAATACAAACTGGATAACACCATCACAAATCCATGAATACACCCAAGAAAAAGAAACTATTCATACAGAGAAATAGAAATTGAAAAAAGAGAAAATATATTGATGGACACTTGAATAACCATGGAGTAGGCATATTTTATTGTAAGCTTATCTACTCTGCGCATTGTGATCCTGACAATACAACAATGATTATAATTATATGCATGTACAAACAGAACCCTCCAGAAGTTTGGCAACACCCCATGTATCAAACAGCAAATCACTAGTCAGATGCATCTCTGGGAGGTTCTCCACCAAGAATAGAAATATATGCTGATCAAAAAAAGTTAAAAGTTAACCCATAAATGCTGGACATTTATGAGGATGTCATGCAGCCAAAGGGTGGAGACTTCGGGGAGTTCAAAATGTAAAGTTATTGTTAGATTCCAAAAGTCAGTTGAAAGGTTGAGCTGTTTGCATGAGTTTTTTTTCTTCTTCAATAGATCGTCCCAAACATCAAAATTTCTGACTATTTCTTTTCAATTTTACATTTTTAGGCCTTAGTCACACGGGCATTTTTTCCCGCGATTTGCGGATCGCATGACGGATGCGCATTCGCAAATCGCGTGACCAGGGCCGAAAAATCGCCCGGAAATACTGCTCCTAGCCGCGTTTCAATAGAAACGGGCCAGAGCTGTCCAGCGCATTGAATTCAATGGAGCCGGCAATACAGCCGGCTCCATTGAAATCAATGCGCTGCAGGCGATCGCGGGATGAATTTTCGGGAAGGGGTTAAATATATAAGCCCTTCACTGAAATTCATCCAGAAATGTGTAAAACCAAAAAATATATATATACTCACCTGGTCCCGGCAGACGGAGTTCAGCCGCGGCCGGCGGCAGTTCTCCTGAACAGCTCTCTGTAGTATTCAGCAGCCGGGGATTTAAAATCCCCGCCTGCTGAACGAGCTGCCCCTGATTGGTCCCTGCGCTGAGCCAATCAGAGGCAGCACTCACTCACCCATTCATGAATTCATGAATGGGTGTGAGTGAGAGCTGCCTCTGATTTGGTCACAGCCTGACCAATCAGAGGCAGCTCATTCAGCAGGCGGGGATTTTAAATCCCTGGCTGCTGAATACTATAGAGAGCAGTTCAGTAGAACTGCCGCCGGCCGCGGCTGAACTCCGTCTGCCGGGACCAGGTGAGTATATATTTTTTTTTGTTTTTACACATTTCTGGATGAATTGCAGGGAAGGGCTTATATTTTTAAGCCCTTCCTGAAAATTCATCCCGCGATCGCCGGCAGCCCATTGCTTTCAATGGAGCCGGCTGTATTGCCGGCTCCATTGAATTCAATGGGCAAACATCATTCTTCTCTGCCACAGCTGTTACAGCTGTGGCAGAGGAGAATGATTTGTCTACTATATGTTCTCAATGGGGTCGGCGCTGCTGCCGCCGGCCCCATTAAACGTATATAGAGAAGAGAACAGGAATCGCAGATATCTGCGATCTGCGATTTCTGTTCAATAATTTATCGGACGAGCGCATAAAAAACGCTCATGTCCGATACCATTGCAAAGCAATGGTTCTATAAAATCGCCGGACGCATGCGCATGCGCAAATCGCGTGAAAAAACGCCCGTCTGACTGAGCCCTTAAGGGGTATTGCCAAACTTCTGAAAGGCCCTGCAGGTGCTTATTATAATGTATATGTTCATTTAGGCCTCGTTCACACGAGTGTTGTGAGTGTTGTTTTGCGTGCACGTATATGCATGCAAAACATCGCTGCACAGATGTACAAAAAAAGCGCGTGAACAAATTCAATGAATGGCTGAGCGCTGCCTGTGATTGGCTGACTGCTGTGACCAATCACAAGCAGCGCTCAGCTGTCATTCAATGAATGGCTGAGTGCTGCTTGTGATTGGCTGAGCGCTCAGCCAATCAGACGCAGCCCTTTCAGGAGGCGGGGATTTTTAATCCCCGCCTGCTGGAAGATCTTTAGTACAGTGCTGGTGAGCCAAGCGGCTAAATGTGCTGAGCCCCGACAGTGGCAGAAAGGTTAATATATATATATATATATATATATATATATATATATATAAAAGCTAAGGATGATTTTCAGTGAAGGGCTTACATTTAAATCCCTTTCCCGAATATCACTGCAGTGGTTGCCTGCAGTCCATTGCGTTACTCTGCCTCAGCTGTGACAGCTGTGGCAGGGGATTCTTTACTCCCTGCCGGGAGTCCCCTTGTCACTGAACACTGTGACAGTTTTGTCACTCCCCACTGGAAATATTTACTGGCAGCATGAATTTCCCCGGGGCAGATGTCCTATCTTTTGCAGGTGCGCAAATTTGCACGCCTGTAAAATACGGACATGTGAACACATCATAGGAAAACAATGATTCTAATAGATGCGTGGTTTTGTGTGCACAAATACATGCTTGTGTGAACGAGGCCTTACAGTTATAAGGGAACTTTTTATAAGTTTGGGTTGGCTGGTTTCGCTAAACTTTTGAAAAAAGTCCAATTTCGTCCAAATCAATTTGAATCAAACCGGAATTTTGTCAAAACCCTTAAATCCCATGTATAACACTTACTAAGAGCGATGAAAACTCTTTGTAATACTCTGAAAGTGTTATACATAGCTTTTATGGTTTCTAGACAGTATTTTACACCAGTTTTGAGTCAACTAAACCAGTAGAGCCCTGTTTTGGGTACAAGTTTGCTAAAAGCTTGGCTTGGATTTGAAACAAGTTTTAAAAAGTTCTACCTGAAACAGGGTTCTACTGGCTCGGTTCACTCAATGCTAGCCATTCATTTATATTTACGTATTGTTATATAATGTTTTTCATATGGTCTTTCTAATAAAAGTTGCCTAAAGTCTTAGAACGATAAACTTCTCAAGATTTACTTACATGCATGTATTATTTTTCTCTTCAAAGTTATGGACACCTCAACAGAATGTGATGGACTAAATGTTGCGTCTTATGAACGCGCAACCTCAATAACATAAATGAAAGGCACAACCGTGCAAAGAAAACACAAAATAAATGGGGGAATTCCCTCCCTATACTCCCCTAGCCCGGGAGGGGGCCCTGCCTGCTCGGCAGACCGACCGCGCTGATAAGTGCGAGCCTGCACTCGTGCCTGGGCCACTGGCCTGTCCCTATCTGGGAGCCCTAGCACAAAACAAAAGGAGAAACAAAACAAAACCAAACAGCAAAAGAACTTAGCTTATACTGGAGAGCTTCCACCACTCTGTGTTGCTCCGACGCTGTCCAACATAGGACTGAAGTGATTGACCAGCACAGGGGTCAATGCTAGCACAGTTTAAATAGCAGCTGAGCTAGTCAGCACCAGGTGCTGAATGATATCAATCTTGCCACTACCACACCCCTCAGCTCCAGGAGAGGTAGGAATGCTGCTAAACCCTGGTCTGGCCTGAAAGCAAGGTGGGAACCTCAGAAAGGCTGCAACAGTACCTCCCCTTCTAGGAGGGGCCCCAGGACCCTTAGGACCAGGACAACCAGGGTTTGATCTGTGAAAATTTTTGACTCGACGGGAGTCAAATATATGACTTATTACCAACTGCTCCTCCCCATCCACTAGAACAGGAGCTGGGGGTGGTGGGTCATTCCCAGAATCGATGAATCTTTTAAGCAGAGATTTGTGGAAAACATTGTTAATCTTTAGAGATGAGCGAACGTACTCGTAATGAGTACTTACGCACCCGAGTACCGCCATTTTCAAGTACTTCAGTACTCGGGCGTAAAGATTCGGGGGGCGCCGGGGGGCGGGGAGAGGCGCGGCGGTGCGGGGGGTAGCAGCGGGGAACAGGGGGGAGCCCTCTCTCTCTCCCTCTCCCCCCCACTCCCCACTGCTACCCCCCGTGCCGCCACGGCGCCCCTCGAATCTTTACGCGCGAGTACCGCTGTACTCGAAAATGGCGGTGCTCGGGTGCGTAAGTACTCGTAACGAGTACGTTCGCTCATCTCTATTAATCTTCATCGCACTGGGAATTTCTAACCGAAAAGCAACCGCGTTAATCTTCTCAATTATTTTAAATAGACCTATAAATCGCGAGCCAAGTTTAGCGGATGGTTGTTTCGGTTTTATAATTCTGGTAGACAACCAAGCCAAGTCTCCAACACAGAATCCCGCCCCCTCTGAGCAATGACTGTCTGCAACTCGCTTTCTCCGCCAAACTGCTCGCAGTAACTCTCTCTGGACCTCGGCAATAATATGCTCAGAAGAGTCTGGCTGCTCCAGTACCGGAGCCGTAGCAACACACTTCTTCAATTTCTGAAATGACTATATTGCTTTCGCCGACCATTTAGTAGGAAAGCACCCCTTTTTTGTCATATCAGTAAGAGGTTTCACAATCGCCGAAAAATTCCTAATGAATCTACGGAAGTAGTTGGCAAATCCCATGAACCTTCGTAGGGCTTTCACACTCTCTGGTAGGACCCAGTGCTGCATCGCTCGAACCCTCTCAGGATCCATATTAAAACCCTCTTGGGTGTAATCTTTGAGCGCCCGTCTCTCAGGAGGGGATATGCAGCTCCTGGGGAACTCATAGTCAGGGAGATGTTTAATTGCACCATCCCCCTGTCTGAGCAGTGGTAATGTGTCTGCCCCCTTTGGGGGAACCACACCAGAGAGGTCAGTGATGACTTCCGGCAGCTCTTCTGCCTGAATAGAAGCTATATCAACAGAAATGCAACCAGACAGACAACCAGGGCTCCATTTAACAATGTCCCCCTTCTCCCAGTCTACTACTGGGTTGTGTAGACGTAGCCAAGGCAGCCCCAGGACTACTTGCAAAGGGAGGGATTCTATGACATATAATGTTATAATTTCCATGTGGAACAGCCCAATTTTTAAACGGACGTTAGGCACACAAAACGTCAGACTTCTCTGCGATAGTGGAGCCGCATCAATTGCGGATACCGGGATGGGAGACTCCAGAGCCTTCATCTCTAAGCCTAAACGTTTGACCGTCTCCCAATGTATTAAGTTAATACTAGCTCCACAATCCAGAAGGACTTTTATGGGACTGCCCACTCTGTCACAAAGGATCTCAGCCGGAAGCACCAGTCTGGAGGGTGATATCCAAGCAATTTGATGGCCTAGAGGGGCCCCCTCAGTAATCTCCGGGTCATCAAGTCCTGGCTGGCAATTATGACGGGGACAACACTGAGCCATATGACCAATGCAGTTACAGGAAAAGCATCACCCTTTACACTGTACTTTGTTCCCACTCCTAACCCTTACAGCCAGAGACCCCAACTGCATGGGCTCCTCCACATCCGCAGATAAGAGGCCAGAGTCTAAGGAGAGTTCCTGATGCCTCTCCCTGATCAGTCTCCCAGCTTTGATAGCCAGAGACATGGCCTCATCTAGACTGCGGGGTACTGGATAACCTACCAGTACATTCTTGATTTTATTGGATAGACCCCAATGGAACTGGCTCTTTAAAGCAGGGTCATTCCACTGGGTTTCTGCTGCCCAACGTTGAAACCCAGTACAATAATCCTCGACAGAGGAGTCTCCCTGTCTTAAATGTCTGATATTCCCTTCAGCCACCGATATCTTATCTATAAGACCCAATGCAGCAAAAAAGTTATCCACTGAGTCCAAGACCTCAGACGTCTGGGGCAATGAAAAGCCCATGCCTGTGGCGCCCCCTGCAGTCTGGACATGACAATGCCCACCCTCTGGGCGTCGTCCCCTGAAGACACTGGACGCAGTCTAAAATAGAGCTTACAGGCATCCCGAAAGGATCCAAATTTCTGCTTATCACCAGATGGGAACCTGCAGCGCAAGTTATCGCTGTTTTATCTCAGCGAACTCAGCAGCCAGCGTGCCAAGCTGGTGCGACAAAACCTCATGGGGATTCATAATAACCACACAGAATCTCCCTGAGTAGGTAAGGGCTGGGCAATCTGTTGCATCTCATGAACGCGCAACCTCAATAACATAAATGAAAGGCGCAACCGTGCAAAGAAAACACAAAATAAATGGGGGAATTCTCTCCCTATACTCCCCTAGCCTGGGAGGGGGCCCTGCCTGCTCGGCAGACCGACCGCGCTGATAAGTGCGAGCCTGCACTCGTGCCTGGGCCACTGACCTGTCCCTATCTGGGAGCCCTAGCACAAAACAAAAGGAGAAACAAAACCAAACCAAACAGCAAAAGAACTTAGCTTATACTGGAGAGCTTCCACCACTCTGTGTTGCTCCGACGCTGTCCAACATAGGACTGAAGTGATTGACCAGCACAGGGGTCAATGCTAGCACAGTTTAAATAGCAGCTGAGCTGGTCAGCACCAGTTGCTGAATGACATCACTCTTGCCACTACCACACCCCTCAGCTCCAGGAGAGGTAGAAATGCTGCTAAACCCTGGTCTGGCCTGAAAGCAAGGTGGGAACCTCAGAACGGCTGCAACACTAAATTTTACGTCAAAGAGTTCTGTACAGCCTGGTGGTATCCTGTTGTATATTATATATGCAAACCACAATACAAGTACTGTAGTAATAAAGCTAAAACTACTGCAAAACAAAGCGCCACATGGGCAGGTCAACCATAGCAACGCTGCTACATCAGACCCACTCATGTCATCACAGAGGATTAGAAGAAAGAGCAATGCTAGTTCATTAGTTTAGCATTTTAGGTGATTTTTGTTTTTTTCATCTGCATGAAACCCTTTTAACTGTTGTTTGAAAGAATAATTCTAATTATCCAGTTATCCAGAGTCTGGTAGAAGCTGAGCTGAGTCTGCAAGCTATGTACAGATGTTCACAGCAAATAAATCGTAATGACTTTACCGGGGAGCTGATATTTAAGAGTTGGAAGCTATATACGGTCTAATTAATATTTTGCTTTAAAAGGAAGGTTTTTTTTCTATTCTCCCCCTTAATTTCTTAGCTTAGTGTTATTGTCAGGAGCACACTGCTAACAATATAAGAGACACTCCAATGGATTTACTAGACGGATCCACTGTCCAACACTTCAGAGAAAGGCAGTGCAAACTTAAACATCTTCGCACATCTTTAGACACCTTTTTAACTTTAAACAACCTATTAAAGGGCCATTCTAGTGATTTTTCCCCCCATTCATTATGTAGCTATCCGCACAGTATATATATATATATATATATATATATATATATATATATATACACTACCGTTCAAAAGTTTGGGGTCACATTGAAATGTCCTTATTTTTGAAGGAAAAGCACTGTACTTTTCAATGAAGATAACTTTAAACTAGTCCTAACTTTAAACAAATGCACTCTATACATTGCTAATGTGGTAAATGACTATTCTAGCTGCAAATGCCTGTTTTTTGTGCAAAATCGACAAAGGTGAATAGAGGCCCATTTCCAGCAACTATCACTCCAGTGTTCTAATGGTACAATGTGTTTGCTCATTGGCTCAGAAGGCTAATTGATGATTAGAAAACCCTTGTGCAATCATGTTCACACATCTGAAAACAGTCTAGCTCGTTACAGAAGCTACAAAACTGACCTTGCTGTGAGCAGATTGAGTTTCTGGAGCATCACATTTGTGGGGTCAATTAAACGCTCAAAATGGCCAGAAAAAGAGAACTTTCATCTGAAACTCGACAGTCTATTCTTGTTCTTAGAAATGAAGGCTATTCCATGCGAGAAATTGCTAAGAAATTGAAGATTTCCTACAACGGTGTGTACTACTCCCTTCAGAGGACAGCACAAACAGGCTCTAACCAGAGTAGAAAAAGAAGTGGGAGGCCGCGTTGCACAACTAAGCAAGAAGATAAGCACATTAGAGTCTCTAGTTTGAGAAACAGACGCCTCACAGGTACCCAACTGGCATCTTCATTAAATAGTACCCGCAAAACACCAGTGTCAACATTTACAGTGAAGAGGCGGCTGCGGGATTTTGGGCTTCAGGGCAGAGTGGCAAAGAAAAAGCCATATCTGAGACTGGCCAATAAAAGAAAAAGATTAAGATGGGCAAAAGAACACAGACATTGGACAGAGGAAGACTGGAAAAAAGTGTTGTGGACGGATGAATCCAAGTTTGAGGTGTTTGGATCACAAAGAAGAACGTTTGTGAGACGCAGAACAAATGAAAAGATGCTGGAAGAATGCCTGACGCCATCTGTTAAGCATGGTGGAGGTAATGTGATGGTCTGGGGTTGCTTTGGTGCTGGTAAGGTGGGAGATTTGTACAGGGTAAAAGGGATTCTGAATAAGGAAGGCTATCACTCCATTTTGCAATGCCATGCCATACCCAGTGGACATCATACAACAGGACAATGACCCTAAACACACCTCCAAATTGTGCAAGAACTATTTACAGCAGAAGCAGGCAGCTGGTATTCTATCGGTAATGGAGTGGCCAGCGCAGTCACCAGATCTGAACCCCATTGAGCTGTTGTGGGAGCAGCTTGACCGTATGGTACGCCAGAAGTGCCCATCCAACCAATCCAACTTGTGGGAGATGCTTCTAGAAGCGTGGGGTGCAATTTCACAAGCTTACCTCAACAAATTAACAGCTAGAATGTCAAAGGTGTGCAATGCTGTAATTGCTGCAAAAGGAGGATTCTTTGATGAAAGCAAAGTTTGATGTAAAAACAATGTTATTTCAAATACAAATCATTATTTCTAACCTTGTCAATGTCTTGACTCTATTTTCTATTCATTTCACAACGCATGGTGGTGAATAAGTGTGACTTTTCATGGAAAACACAAAATTGTTTGGGTGACCCCAAACTTTTGGACGGTAGTGTATATATATATATATATATATATATATATATATATATATATATGGGCTAGTGGAAGCTTGGTAAGTTATCCTTTTCTATCTGAAACCTTGTCCTCAGATAGTTATGTGATCTCAGTTCTGACCAGCTCAGATCTACTTGAGTTTATGTGTGAAGTCTCTAGTCAATTTCTTAGTCTGTGTGATGCTGTTAAATGGGCCATACTGCAAAAACTGTCAAAGGCATTCCTGTCACAATTACTGATGATAATCACACAGCTCCTGTCACACAGTTATGATAGAGGAGATCACAGCTACTCCTCTTGACCGTATACTTATGCTGTAGTTTATTTAGGTAACTATAGAAGGTAATGGTAATTAAACTGTTACCCCCAAGCAGGCAGAAATGGTATAGTCTCTAGCTAATGCTGTACTGATACATTATGCGATTGATTGAATGTGAAAGCAAAACTTTTCAAATAGTGCCTGTTAAGCACAATATGGAAGTTGCTGCTATACACACAAGACCTCCAGAGTGTCACAGGCAATCAGGTGAGGGGGCAGAGATTGGAAAATGGGTTTTTACTTGAATGGCCCCTTAACTTAGTTTACAACAATTTTGCACCAAAATATAGCAGTAAAATGACATTTAGGCCATGTTTTTTTTTTCAACAAAGCCAGGCATGTTCCATAAAGTCATGCATGTTCCATAAAGCTACACTCATTTTTGGTTGCGGCAAAAAAAGTGTCTAAAAAATGTGTAAAACACAACATAAATTTGCCAAGCATGTGAGACAGTTTCTGGTACAATGTGTGCCTGAAAACAGGCATATTTTTAATAGTAAATCTGCCCATATAATACTCTTTTTACTATCATCATATGTAGATACAATTCATCTGTAACAACTAAACAATAAAATAATGTAATTGCAAAGAATAAAATGGAGTAATTAACCAGAGCCAGATGAATCTAATTTCCTTCCATGACAGAATCACTGACTGGGTTGATCAGGGAAATGCGTTGGATATAGTAAATCTTGACTTTAGTAAAGCATTTGACAAAGTATCTCATACTATACTTATTGAAAAAATGACCAAATATGGGATTGACAAGGCAACTGTTAGGGGGATTCACAACTGGCTGAGTGATCGTACTCAAAGAGTGGTCATAAATGGCTGCACAT
Source organism: Eleutherodactylus coqui (assembly GCF_035609145.1). Classification (NCBI taxonomy): domain Eukaryota; kingdom Metazoa; phylum Chordata; class Amphibia; order Anura; family Eleutherodactylidae; genus Eleutherodactylus; species Eleutherodactylus coqui. Next base: position 25,753,459 of record NC_089840.1, on the reverse strand, counting down.
CCATGTGGGAGAATGTATCAGGTGGGGAACCACAAGGCTCTGTCCTGGGCCCAGTGTTGGTCAACATTTTTATAAATGATCTGGAGGAGGGAATTGATGGGAAACTGATCACATTTGCTGATGACACAAAGCTAGGAAGGAAAGCTACCACTGGGGAAGAGAAAGAGAGAGAGTATTCAAAAAGATCTAGAAATGTTTGAACAGTGGGTGGTGACTAAAGGACGGGTATTTAACATGACATAGACAAACTATAGCAGGTTCGAAGGAGAGTTACCAAGATGGTGAGCGGTCTGCAAACCATCTCCTATGAGGAACGGTTAAAGGATCTGAGAATGTTTAGCTTGCAAAAAATAAGACTGAGAGGAGACTTAATAGCTGTCCACAAATATCTGAAGGGCTGTCACAGTGCAGAGGGATCAGCCCTATTCTCATCTGTACAAGGAGAGACTAGAAGCAATGGGATGAAACTGAAAGGGAGGAGACACAGATTAGATATTAGAAAAAACTTTCTGAGAGCCCATTCAGACGAGCGTGTCTATGTGCATTCAATTGTGCGCACATAACCACGCGTCTATTAGAACCGTTGGTTCCCTATGTTGTGTTCACATGTCTGTGTTTTACAGACGTGCAAACACGTGTACCTGCAAAAGTAGAACATGCGTGCACGCATAAGTCCAAGCTGCATGTCAACATTCCCCGCGGGGAGTCCCCTTGTCACTAAACACTGTGAAAGCACTGTCACAGGGATCAGTGACAAGGGGGCTCCCCACAGGGAGTAAAGAATCCCCTGCTACAGGATCACAATGTTCTCCCATTGCTTTTAATGGGGCCAACCACTGCAGTGATTTTGGGGGAAGGGTTTTAAATATAAGCCCTTTCATAAAAATCATCCCTAGCATGTGTAAAAAATATATATACTCACCTCTCCACCGCAGTTAGGGCTCAGGGACATCCTTTTTGCTGTAGTGAAGTTCTTTCAGCAGGCAGGGATTTCATTGAATTTAATGAATGGCCAAGAGCTGCCTGTGATTGGCTGAGCATTGTGATGAATCCCAGGCAGCACTCAACTATCATTTAATGTATGACTGAGCGCTGCCTGTGATTGGTTGAGCGCTCAGCCAATTAGATACAATTTGAAGATGAAGAGGAGATTTGAGATGGGCCAGTAGTTGGCAGCATAGGACAAGTCAAGAGTCGGTCTCTTTAGCAGTGGGAATACGATAGCCTATTTGAATGAGGAGGGGAAAATGCCATAGGTCAGAGAGAGGTTGAATATAGTGGTGAGATGACAACCGGGGAGAGGGATCAGAGGAGGTGTGAGAGAAGAGGGTTGCTAGCACAGGTGGTGGGGTGAGCAGAGGGAAGCAATCTGGTTGTTAGTGAGTAGGAGGTCCACCGCTTCAGACAGCCAAAGTACATCGCCGCTATCAAGTCTTTCCCATATTACATGGACAACCATTCATTTGAATGGACACTGTATATGTAGCATCTAATGGTAACAGTTGATTTTACGGGGAAAAGAGATCGGTCTTTAAAGGCAAATCCAGTGTGATCAGCTGATCTGCACCACGGCTCTTGTATTAAATTAGTTGTCTCTGGTGAGAAAAACTCTTTAAAGGAGTTTTCCAAGACATTTAAAAAAATATAAATATATAGGGTTAAAATGAAGATAAATTGAATATTCACCTATCCCAACACCAACCTGCCCAGCACTGAAGCCCCAGAAGAAGCTGTAGGCATTTTTCGAATTTGTGCATTGTGCACATGACAGCTCAGCAACTCATAGGTTTCAGTGGTGATTTGAAATGGCCAATGAAGCCTGCACTGGCTAAGTCATCACATGGACAATGTATGAACGCCGGCTGCTTCCTACAAGTTCTGTGCAGTGGGCACCGGGTTGCAGTGCTAGATGGGGTGCCACAGGATAGTTGCATATTCTCTTCATTCTTTATAAATACACTTTTTTAAATGTCCTGGAAAACCCCTTTAAATCCATACATGAGATTCCTCCAAGCCTCCTGCCAACTTAATATTTTATTTACTTCCTGTCTTGTAGAATTGACTGCTTGTTAACATAAAGAAAACTTGGACCTTCATTGTGTGGATTTCAACACTGCAGGTCAATTTATCGCCGTACATGTAAATACAACTTTCATGAGAGAATTTATTAAGATTGACATATAATTATGAGAGCCCGCTGAACTGAATTGGTGCCGGGGAACCTTTACGGGGACGTAAAAGCTGTTTTTGCATTTAATGCTTATTGTGGTTGAACGATGGGTATTAAAAGGTCGTTATTCATCACATATTGTGTGCTAAACTGCTTAATGGTTTCCCATTTAATCTTATGCTGAGGGTTTTTCAGATATCCCCAGGAGAGACCTCGTTGGAACTCTACCATTTCCTTATCCATGGCTAAGAAAACAATTTCCTCCCCCTCCATTTTAATCGTATTGTTTTTCTCTGGGTCTGACATTTTTCGCACACATCACTTACTGACCATAAATACTTATTTGCTTGCTCTTACTTATGGGATTGTGTTTTCTTACTGGCTTTGCGTTCTGTCCATTCTTATAATCATCAACAAAAGTAAAGTGAAAAAGTGAGCAAACTTCAGTTTAACCCCTTAGTACCAAAGCCTGTTTACGCTTTAATGACCAACTACATTTTCAGGGGTTTTTTTTTTTGATTGTCACATTTATAGAGCCATAACTTTTTAATTTTTCTGCCAACCTAGCTATATGATGGATTGTTTTTTGCAGTAAGTTGTGTTTTTTAGTGGCATTAAGGGCCTTTGATATAAGCCGTTCCCTGAAAATCATTCCTCGGTGTAGTAAAAAATAAAAAATATATATATACTTACCTGTCGCTGTCGGGGCACAGGCGCGTCTAGCCACTTGGTCCCTGGCACTGTAATAAAGTTCTTTTAGCAGGCGGAGATTTCAAATCCCCACCTGCTAAAAGGGCTGCGCCTGATTGGCTGAGTGCTGTGACCAATTATAGGCAGCACTCAGCCATTCATTGGATGACAGCTGAGCGCTGCTTGTGATTGGTCACAGGGCTCAGCCAATCACAGGCAGTGCTCGGCAATGCTTTTTTTTTTTACCAGCCACATTAATTACTGTTAAAATATAATTGTCACTGCCAACCAGCCAGGCAGTAACTAAACACCATCTGTAGCTCTGGTCCTACGGCAACGTCTTCTGTAATCAGTCTATGACCGCTGACCTCTCCCACAGTATCTGTGAACCTGCACATAGATGCCGATGTAGTGGCCTGGAAAAAAGGCGCTACATAGCACTGTTTAGTTATGGGGACCAGTAGTATAATAACCGGCCCTAGAGTTTAATCTAAGTCAGTTTACACAAGGGATGCAGGTAACCTAGCAACCAGTTAGGATGTTTATTAGTCAGCTGTACAAGATAGAAAAAAATGCACAGAGACTCAGATGAGGCAGGTTGCCTAGCAACCAAATAGGCTGTGATTGGCTGCAGACAAACTGGTCAGGTGACAGAGATTATAAACAGCCAGACAACTGTGACAGGTGTCAGTTGGTGAGTGAACCAGTGAGGGAGTGAGTGAGACCCGCCAGGTAAAGCAAGGGCCAGAGAGAGAGAGCACCAGAAAAAAAAAGTGCCGACAGAAGAAAAGAAAGTGCCAGGCAGGAGAGAGAAGTAAAAAAGAAACAGAGAACAGCCGTGGCAGAGAGAGAAAGAGAGAAACTAGAGAGAAATCTGAGAAAACCATGACTAACTAAGAAAGAGAGACAGCTTTGACAGTGAATAGAGAGAAAATAAAATAAAAGAAATGTAAATATGAAGAGAGGGAGATAAAGGAATAAAGAGATATAAATACAAAGAAGGATAGGAAAAAGGAATCCAGAGTGCGCTCCCGGTATATAAATGAGTTAGACACAGGTGGCTACATTGTTGCAATTTGTGTATCAGTTATTATGCAGTGAATGTTATGAAGAAAACTACCTCATCTCATTGCCTTATTTAATAATACTGTTTTACAACAAATTAAGCAAAATATCTGACTCCATGTGTTATTCCACACCTCACCACTCACAACTAAAAATTGTGCCCAAGGCCACTGGACTAGAGTGAGTTACATGCTTGACGGTGTTGGGCTACTGTCCCTCTGGAAGTCAACTAAGAGGAAAATTGTTAATACTGGAGCCACTGTCAGGGTTACTATTAGTACTGGGGCTACTATGTGGTTACTATTACTATTTAGGTCCCTATAGGGGTCAATATTACTTCTGGGACAATTATGGGGTTCCACTTGTTATTTGTATAGCACCAACCTATCAGTACTGGGGCTACTATGTGATTACTATTGCTACTTTGGTCTCTATAGGGGTCATTATTACTTCTGGGACCATTATGGGGTCCCAATTGTTATTTGTATAGCACCAACTTATTCCGCACTTTCAGGTAATTTTTGTAAGCTGGGCACTCATTTTTTTGAACTCGTAAGGATGGAAGGCTAAGTCTACCTTGAGCTGGCTACCTGAACCATGCAGCTATTGAACTCACAATGATAAGGTCATGAGCGAGAGCTTAGGACTGCATACTGTTGCCTTAACACTCTGTGCCACACTATGGGCATCACTATGTATTACTCTTATTGTCTCAGGCTGCAGAAAGGTTTGGGGCACCTCTGAGCATACCTCCATGTTACACTCATGGTCCTTGGTATAAACAGATCCTGGAAGAGTTGCCTTTTTTCCTAAACTAAACCCCAATTTTAATAACTTCTCTGAGTATTATAGTGCACCCATTCCATTTATTTGTACCCCCTCAACCTCTGATATGTCCTTCTTGAGTACCGGAGCCCAAAACTGTCCACAGTATTCCATGTGTGGTCTGACCAGTGACTTGTAAAGAGGAAGAACAATGTTCTCATCATGCACCTCTAGACAATTTTGATGCACCCCATGATCCTATTTTCCTTGGTAGCAGCTGCCTGACACTGGTTACTCCAGTTAAGTTTACAGTTAAAGGGGTTGTTCGGTTACAAAGTCATATTTTTAATTTAATGCCAAAAGACTCAAAACAATGAAACAAAGCATACCTAGTTGTCCTCAACCCCAGTGATTCCCCCTCTCCTGATGACAGCACAAAACAGGCAACCGCTGCTGGCCAATCAGAGGCAACAGGGTTATAGTCCATTCTCCTGCCATCAGAGCTCACATCCTGGGTGCAGTGATGCCAGGAGCTTAGAATTGTGAGACTGCAGCCTCTGATTGGCAAGCAGTGGTCACCCGATTTCAACAAAGACAGGAGGATTTGCAGGGCTACAGAGCTGGGTCACCGGGGCTGAGGATGGGTAAGTACCTTTTTATTTTATTGTTATAGCCCATTTGGCTGTAATTGTAAAGAGTTCATCGTATCTGGACAACCCCTTTAACTATAATTACCAAGTCCTTTTCATGTCGGTTTTACCTAGTAGCTTCCCAATGGCGACATGTATTTCCTCTGCCCATGTGCAGAACCTTACATTTATCCCTCTGTAACCTCAATTGCCCATTTTTAGCATTTCGTATGTGTGGTTTTTATACGCGCCGTCGCAAAGCGTGCGTAAGAAACTCTGTCATGTGCGGACCAAAATTACTGCCAAACACAGCGATAGGCTAGCTTACCGCCGGCTCCACAGCGAAACAACGCTACATGATAAACCCAGCATATTATGCTTATGCTTGTATGAGCCCGTCCACAGGGGCCATTCACACAAGTGCATGCAGTTCTGGTCCTTGAAAAATGCACTATGTTCACTGCATATGTATGTCCATTTTTTGTGCATGTGCACTTTTTTTACATCTATGTTGTATCCGCATGCACTGCTTTTTTCACGCACTCAAAAAATCGCAAGAAAGCCCAATAGATTTTTCTCACTTTTTTTTCTCATTGCCTCCTGGCAACTTGCATAAAAAACACAGTGAGCATCTGTTTCTACTGCTTTATTGTACACTCTCATAGACTCTCTGGGGTGATTTGTGTCCATGGTAAGTAACAAAAAAGGTCATTCTGCAATTTTTTTGCATGTGGCCTTATTCAGTCCGTAAACAATACGGAAAAACGCCTTTGTGAATGGCCCTAAGGGCTCAGTCACACGGGCGTTTATTGCCGCGATTTGCGCATGCGCATGCGTCCGGCGATTTTTTAAAACCATTGCTTTGCAATGGTATCGGACACATGAGCGCTTTTTATGCGCTCGTCCGATAAATTAGAGAACAGAAATCGCAGATCGCACCTATCTGCGATCTGCGATTCCTATTCTCTTCTCTATATGCGCTCAATGGGGCCGGCGGCAGCAGCGCCGACCCCAATGAGAACATATAGAAGATAAATCATTCTTCTCTGCCACAGCTGGAACAGCTGTGGCAGAGAAGAACGATGTTTGCCCATTGAATTCAATGGAGCGGCAATACAGCCGCTCCATTGAAAGCAATGGGCTGCCGGCGTGCGCGGGGTTAATTGTCGGGAAGGGGTTAAATATATAACCCCTTTCCTGCAATGCATCCTGAAAAGTGAAAAAATAAAAAAAAAGGATGTACTCACCTGCTCCCGGCAGCCTGAGATCCCCGCGGCGGTCCTGCAGTGGGTGTGAAGGGGGTGTGACTCAGGCTTGCCCCTGATTGGCTCAGCCTGAGCCAATCAGAGGCTGATCTCAGTCACACCCATTCATGAATTCATGAATGGGTGTGATTGAGACTTGCTTCTGATTGGCTCAGCGCTGAGCCAATCAGGGGCAAGCCTGAGTCACACCCCCTTCACACCCACTGCAGGCCGGCCGCCGGGATCTCCAGCTACCGGGAGCAGGTAAGTACATACATTTTTTTTATTTTTTCACTTTTCAGGATGCATTGCAGGAAAGGGGTTATATATTTAACCCCTTCCCGACAATTCATCCCACACTCGCCCGCAGCGCTTGCATTCAATGGAGCCGCTGTATTGCCGTCTCCATTGAATGCAATGCGCTGGACAGCTCCGGCCCGTTTCTAATGAAACGCGGCTAGGAGCAGATTTTCGGGCGATTTTTGGGCCGATTTTTCGGCGCCGGTCACGCGATTTGCGCATGCGCATCCGTCATGCGATGCGCAAATCGCGTGAAAAAACGCCCGTGTGACTAAGGCCTTAGGCTATATTTCTACAGGTGAGTGCAGTTTTGGTCAGTAAGGGCGGCTTCAGACGACCGTATGTGCAATTGTGTATGCTTCAGCGCAACGTATTTGTGCAGTAAACGAATTTTGACTAAATAGCTTTGTGCACAGACTGGCGCATAGTACTGTACTTTTCGTGCGTGCAGGGCCGGTTGACATGCACACGTGCAACACACCCCTTCCATAACTTAAAAGGCTATATGGCCTAATGAGGTCAAAATGTGTTCTGTTTTTCACAGAATTGCACATTTTCGTGCATATTGAGTGCGTATTTGTGCACCTGGCATAGACTTCTCGAGGGCACTTGGTGTGAAAATACACAGGAAAGGAGAGCAGAACCTATTTTGTTGTGCATACGAAATGCGGACGCAAAACATGCTCATTGGAAGGAACCCATTGACATCAATAAGTTCTATTCTCTATTATATTGTACACGAGCAAAAACACGCGCAAGTACAGTCATCTGAAGAAGTAGAACATCTGATCTAACCTGGCTGTCACTTCTTCCACCTTTACGGGTTTACATTTGGTATTACCCTCATGTAACCGGAGCCCTGTAAGTCATGTTTTGGTGTTGTTTTATATGAAATGCTCATTAGACTTTAATGGCATCTTAAATAAGTCTATAAAAGTAGCAACATTACAATAGAAAATCCCTGCAGGCTGATGCATGTGCTTCATCTTCCGCTACCGGCAGTGACGGCACGTTCAGTGTTACCGTTACTTCTGCATGAAATGCACATAAATGTCATTGTAATAAGAAAACCCCCAAATAATTGGAGTCTTACAGATATCCATTAATGGCGATGAGTAGAGATTGTAGAACTGCAATTTGGATACAAAGGAGGAAATGAATCTAGTTACACACTTGCACATGATGTACCTTGTACATCTACATACGTGTCGCTTCTATTACAGCTGTGACATTGAAGTAACAAGTTCTAATAAAGATACATTACAGCCTCTTAGTCTGAGCAAATAGCAGGGCAGGCAGTGTGTGAGAAGGAAATTAGCAATGTTCTTGGAAGCTCACATGTGTGGCAGTTATTGGGCCACTGGTGAACATTGGACGCTGGCTCCTAGAGAGGTGCCAGTAGATAGATTGTGGGCACTGGAGCAGCCAGCACGTTTTTCATTTTTTTCCAAAATTGAATCCCTGCTTATGATAGATGCCAAAAGACAGTAATAATAACAGTACCGCTCTCCATGTGTTATTTGGGGTAAAAGGAGGAGATAATGACATAAAATGTATCAATCTCTACTGTAACATGGATTATTTATATCATAATATGAATAGTTTGGAAAAAGTAGTTGTGGGTTCACATAAAATTAGAAATAGATAGATAGATAGATAGATAGATAGATAGATAGATGATAGATATGAGATAGATAGATAGATAGAGAAATAGATAGATATGAGATAGATAGATAGATAGATAGATAGATAGATATGAGATAGATAGATATGAGATAGATAGATAGATAGATAGATAGATAGATAGATAGATATGAGATAGATAGATAGATAGATAGATAGAATATGAGATAGATATGAGATAGATAGATAGATATGAGATAGATAGATAGATGATAGATAGATAGATAGATAGATAGATAGATAGATAGATAGATATGAGATAGATAGATATGAGATAGATAGATAAATAGATAGATAGATAGATGATAGATAGATAGATAGATGATAGATAGATATGAGATAGATAGATGATAGATAGATATAAGATAGATAGATAGATAGATAGATAGATAGATAGATAGATAGATGATAGATAGATGATAGATAGAAGATAGATAGGAGATAGATAGATGATAGATAGAAGATAGATATGAGATAGATAGATAGATAGATAGATAGATAGATAGATATGATATAGATAGAATAGATAGATATGAGATAGATAGATAGATAGATAGATAGATTATGGCAGATTTATATATATTCATCTCTATACAGAATACATTGTGTAAATTCTTACTATTACTTGTAAACACCAAAACATCAAAGACGTTACCTGTAAAATAAAAAAAATATATTAATATTGCCACTGACATGGTGGAAAGGTGACAAAGAGCTTCATTTCTAATAAATGTGAATTCTATATTTACATTTTGAGTCACATCCGTAACAAATTGTTCTTGTGGAAGAATTTTACTCTGTATGGATTTTGTACACATTTCCTGGATTACAGCACCCCCACCACCGCACCACCACCACCTCCAGATATAAGATTTTAATATAAAGGATAGATTTAAAATAAGCAAATAATTCCAAGAGATAAGATCGGATATGCAGATATTGCAGCTACAGCCAGGTGATATCATCTGATAGGCACAATTAAAAATAATTCATATCAAATAAAGTCCATTGAGTAACTCCAAGATGGATTAAGTTATTTTCTATTAGTTAGCTAAAAAACATTTCCAAATTGTGGAAACTGTTTTGTATTAAGATGCTATGAGGTGGAAAAGTGTAAATAGAAAATTTGTTAAAAGGAGTAATAATAATAATAATAATAATAGTATAGTGCTAACTACTCTTTACAAATCAGATATAGTGACAGAATCAGACCTTACATAAAGTATGAAATAAATAACCCAATTGACAATAGTGGGATGATTCTCTACCATCAAGAACTTACAATATCTGAGATAGATAGATGATAGATAGATAGATATTAGATAGATGATAGATAGATAGATAGATAGATAGATAGATAGATAGATAGATAGATAGATAGATAGATAGATAAATATGAGAAAAGATAGATAGATGGATAGCTAGATAGATATGAGATAGATAGATAGATAGATATGAGATAGATACATAGATAGATAGATACATAGATAGATAGATATGATATAGATAGATAATTACTATCTTTTCAATTAGATAACATATGGCTTTTTCTATACTTTACCATAAATACACACATATTAGGAACAAATTCATAAGTAGGCAATGAGTTGGATATGTATTATGTGCCACCTCTTGGTGGTTGCTATATGAAAACCAATGAACCTCGTCTATCAAGACTAAGAAAAATTTTACTCTTGGTAACCAATTAGAGTTCATGTTATAACGACTACAAAGTTATAGATTCTATGACCTCTTAAACACTTTCTTGTTCTTCCATATGTAGGTTTTACTAATTGTAGCTAAGTGTCCTTTGACAACAGTGTTCATCATTTAGCAGTTATCGCGGCATAATTAATGACTGTGCTGTAATTGTTGCCTCGGCTGACAGCCTGTTCAGACATCTGATAATAAATGCTCTGTTCACTACCATTTTGACAACTGAAGCAATGAAGCAGTCATCAAAGTAGAACTTAAACTGGATTTTTGCTTCTTGACCGGGCTGAGCGACAGAGTCATTGTTACATCTGACTAGGTGCATCTATTACATCATAAAGGGGATCCGATCTGGCTCTTTAACTCTTGGGGAAGTTAATCAAATGTTCTTTATTGGTCATAAAATAGCCACAGATTTAATCCCATTGCCACCTCTTCCAATCAGCCCCGCCAGATTAATAGTCAAATCAATTTTTAGTGTTATTGGGTTTGAACTCTTTCCCAACTGAGATGTTGGTTAAGAAGCAAATCTTCACACAATAATCCAATCTCGAATTGTAGGGGTAGCCTGGAGTGAGAAAAAATGTAATTGAAATCTGCTCAGTGCTCTAGAAAAGCATAAAAAACTCATACTCACCTTATCCAGTTCCCTGCGGCTGCTGTTCCGATGTGGCCAGATTCTCCACAACACTCTTCTTCTGGTTCCAGCAATGACATCCCGTCATGGGGACATGTGACTGCTGATGCCAATTATAGACTGCATTTAAGTTTGGATCATCTGGTAGTTGACAACAGTGGCCACATATCCCCATGATGGGATGTCATTGCTGAAGCAAGAAGAAGATGCCACAGGAGACAAGACAAGGTCAGAATGGGAGCTGAGGAGATCTGGTGAGGTGGATAGGACTTTTTTGTTTTTGTACACTGATGAGCAGATTTCAATGTTACTTTTTCTCCCCAGTCTACCCAATTAAAGGCAAGGATTATGGTCAACGTTATTAAATTGAGGAGAAAGAAGAAAACAGTGGTGTGTGGCACAACCCTCCTAGCATGACATAGAAGGGAACACAACTAAGTAGCACTACTGGACCAGAGTTGTGTACTTCCCAGCATTACTGAAGAAGGGGGTTTATGACATGAAATACGCCTATTAGCCCACCAAATGTTCACCAGGACTTAGAGAAAGGACAAAGTAATTATAAACCAAAAGTTACTAAATCACCAATGAAAAAAAGAAGCCTAGATATACTTTAATTAGAGCTATATAAAAACATTATTGATGCCAAAAACAAGACCCGTTTTTCTCTTCTAACTCACTTGATTTTTACATTTACGTCAAGACTCAAGGCAAGAATCAATCTCACTCCTCTTTTATTGGTAAAACCAGCAATAGAGACCATCCTTCTTTCTTTCAGACATCATAGGCACACAACTAAGTAGTACCATAGTTGTGCACTTCCCACCATTACTGAAGAAGGGCTTATCCCTGTCTCGAGTCTCTCTTTCATGCTAGAAGGGTTGCACCCCACTATCCAGTGTCACCTCCTGATTTGCTTCATAGACATGTCGGTAGATGAGAATACTAACACAGATATGTGGGACAGCACCAAATTATCAAGGAGCACTTGGATGCCTGAATAGGTTGATCTAACTCTCACTAGTCAATCCAAAAAGCAAAAGTAGCGATGGTGTCCATTATTCATTAAGCTTCTCCATTGATTGAAAAGCATTCAAGAAAATATATTTCAAACCCTCAAGAACCTTTAACATAGTCCGATAATTGAGTAAGAATAATTGTTCAAACATTCTTTTGCCCGAGAGTTGGGCTATATAAAAGTGCAAATGATCAGCTGATGGATATTCAAAGGCTTGTTCGTTGGTTGATCGGCTCTTTTTGGTAAGCATGACAATGCTAGCTAGTTGGCTGTACATGACAGACCAATGACAGATCTATGGGGACTAAGGATGATATGAATAAATGTTCACCCCCTAATAGAGCCTGGATTAGACTGTGTAAAGGGCCAGTAGATGAGCGCCAATCTTGTTCATCAGCACTCATCTCCCCGAGCGAATTGCTCCATCTAAAAAGCCCCCAACAATGGCAGGTTCTTTCTCAAAAAAGACCTAGCAATTGTAAGGTGCTCAAATGTTGCATTTTTCTATATTGGTTTAAAAAATAAATTTAAAGGGATTGTATCAATATCCACTTTTATTACTTATGCACATGATGAGTGATTAAAATTTGATCGGTTTGGTCTCAGTACTGAGTCCCCCACCAATCCCAAAAATAGGGGTCCCGCACCCTGGCTTGCTGTACTCACAGTGAAGTAGAGATTGAATTCATGATTGCTGCTCCATTAATCTCAGTGGGGCTTATGGAAATAGCAGTGTACAAGTGCTCAGTCCCATTGAAGATGAATGGAGAAGAACTACAAATTTGTGACCGCCGCTCTATTCAATCTCCTCCTCACTGTAGGGGATACAGTGAGCCTCCAGTGAGGAGAAGAAGGGGACAAGGAACCTTTATTCTAGAGATAGATGGGGATTTCAGTGGTGAGAGCTATACCTATCTTACGGATAGGTGATAAAAAGTTGATTTTGCTACAACCCTTTAATGAATCATGGGCAATAGTGATGAGCAAACTTTTGAGAAGTTCAGTTTAACTGGTTTGCCAAATTTTGGCAAAAAGTTTGGTTTCATCAGAATTAGTTTGAACCAAACTGAAAATTCACCAAAACCCCTAAAATTGGTGTATAGCACTATCTAAGAGCCATAAAAGCCCTGTATAATACGTTGGCAGTGCTATACATGGCTTTTATAGCTCTTAGACAGTGTTATACACAAGTGTTTAGGACTAGTGAACCAAACTATTAGAACCCTGTTCGGGTAGAACTTTGACGAACTAACTATTAGCAGAGTTAGACCCAAAACAGGGGTCTACTGGTTCGGTTTGCTCAACACTAATGGAGAAGTACTGCTTGCTCAGACTGACTGCTGTAAATTAGTACAAGCCCACTGAAAGCTCACCAGGAAGTCATTGCATGGAGAAAAAACAGAGTAATTATAAACTATAAGTTACTAAGTCATCAATGAGAAAAAGAAGCCTAGATCTACTGTAATTAGAGAGAGAACTATCGAAAGTGTTCTTCATAGCATAAACAAGGCCAGCATTTCTCCTCTAACTCACTTGATTTTGACATTTACATCAAACAGTTTAAAACAACTTTCTCGCTCTTTATACCCACAAGGATCGTAATTAAATTGGGCACTACTTGTTTCTAATAGAGACAATTTCAATGGAAGCAGTTTACAGCGATTATAGGGCAAGCCCCAGTGAATTCTCAACTATTTCAACTTCTGATCAACTCTCTAGTGTCTGATTATCCTCATTCTCCAAGACCCTCAGTAACCTGATTTTTGCAAAGCTTATTCAATATACTGTAAACGTCTGCAGCGGAGAAATCAATGATCTTGATTCTTGAATAGTTGCGGTTCTGTATCTCCAGGTCGTTGCTATCCGGATTTCTTTTTGTCATTAACCTTCTGTTTTCAACAAGTAAACAGATATTCTAAATAATAGGATAACATAAAAAAGCCAGAGAATATTATGGGATAGATTAACTAATCCTGTATAATATTTAGCGCAAAATGAGATTAGATGTTTTTAACCCTTTCCCAACATGTGCTGTGGATGCACGGTGCACATCAGGTATCCGTGCATGGAGAAACTCAGGAGCCAAACCCATTCCATACATGGCAGGTGCTGGCTGTCTTTGACAGACCGATACCCGCTCATCACAGCCAGGATCAGAGATAACACTGATTACAGCTGTTAACCCTTTAAATGGCTCTGCAAATTTTAACAGCTGCCAGTTCTGGCATTTAAAAGTGTTGGTCAACATTCAGGTATCCCCAAAGCCACCCCTGTGATGAGATTGTGACATGCTGTTCGGGTGTCATGACAGCATGGGGCCTTCTGAAGGCCCCAGGGCTGCCATAAATGAATTCCTTTTAAGATGAGCCTATGTCTCATATTAATATAACACCCGTCAGAATGCAGGATAAATAAATACTATAGTATTGCATTATACTTTGTAAGTCATTGGACCATCACAAGTTCAAGGTCCCTATGGGGACTAGGAAAACAAGTTAAAACAAGTAAAATCATTTTTTTTTAATTACTGTAAAAAAAGTTACTAAAAGTTTAAAAAATCTCCCTTTACCTCAAAAAATAAAACAATATAAAGAAAAAAAATGGACATTGTTATGTATATAAAGGTCACATTTATTGAATTGTATTATTAATCCCAAAAAGTGGTCATCTTCAGAAAAAAAAACAAAAAACTGTATCGAATAACAGAGTGGTAAGCTTTTTTCGGGGGGGGGGTCACCCCAACTCTTAAAAAAAATTAAATAAAAAGTGTTTAAAAAGTTGTATGTACCCCAAAATGGTATAAATAAAACTACTGGTCACCTGACAAAAATGATGCAACCCCATTGACAGAAATATCAAAGTGTTATGGGGTCAAAAAATGGAGACAGAAACTATTTTTTTATTTTTTTTAAGTATTTCATTCTTTTCAGTAGTACTATTTTTAGAAAAGTATATAAATTTGCTATTGCCGTAATCACACAGACTAACAGAATAATTATACATGATTTTTACTGTACAATGAATATTGTGAAAGCAAACTATCCTACAAATGGCGCAGTTGTGTTTGCTTTTTCAGTTTCTCCCTTTTTAGAAATGTTTGAGTTTTCCAGTATATTTTATAGCATCCTAAGGGCTCCCACCCACTGGCGATATTTTCTTTCTTGCGCTGCGAGAGCACGAGAAAAATCTCGCATCGCAGCGCAAGAAAAAGGCCGGTATAGAACCGGCATATCGCAAATGGTTTCAATGGGGCCAGCGACAGCAGCGCATAGGAAAGCATAGGGAGAATGCCGAGGACTTCTGCCACAGCTGTAGCAGGAGTTTCCTTCATCCCCGTGGGGACCGCGGGCATGATGGAATCCTCTGCCACAGCTGTCACAGCTGTGGCAGAAGTCCGCAGCATTCCATTCTATTGCTTTCAATTGGATCGGCACTGCTGCTGATCCCATTGAAATCAATGGTTTCAGCAAGCCCTGCGGAATGATTATCGGGGAAGGGCTTGAAATATAAGCCCTTCCCCAATAATCATCAATAAGCGTGAAAAAAAATTTAAAAAAATTAATACTCACCTCTCCTGCGCTCAGCCGCGTCCTCCTGCTGGCTCCCCGGCACTGCTACTGAGCTCTTTCAGCAGTCGGGGATTTAAAAATCCCCGCCTCCTGAAAGGGCTGTGCAGATTGGCTGAGGGCTCAGCCAATAGCAGCTACTGCTTAGCTATTGGCTGAGCGCTCAGCCAATCACACATAGCTCTTAGCTATGGGGGATGAAGGAAACTCCTGCCACAGCTGTGACAGCTGTCACAGCTGTGGCAGAAGTCCCCGGCATTCTCCATGTCTTTTCAATGGGGCTAGCACTGCTGCTGCTGGCCCCATTGAAAAGACTGGCGATATGTCAGCGTGATGCCGATATCCCCGGCGTTATGCCGATTTTTTTCTGCGATGGTAGACTTTAACTTTAGAATCGCATCGCAGTGGAGAAAATATCACCAGTGGGTGGGAGCCCTAAATGGTATAATTTAAAAATACAACTCGTCCCTGAAAGACTAGTCCTCATATAACTACATATGTCACCGGAAAAGTAAAAGAGCTATTAGTTTTTAAATGTGGGGAGGAAAAAATGAAAATTATTTAAAAAAATGGCAGCGGCAGAAAGAGGGTTAAATTTGACAGATTTATGACAGTGACTTATGCTGAATGATAAGGGTTCCTTCACACAGGAGTCTTTTGCACATGTATTTACATCTGAAAACTCAGAGAGTCAGAAACGCTATCTTTTCTCCTTAGGGAGAGCACCTAGGCAGTGAGTGAAGAGACTCAAAAAGCCATTCGTGCTCCTCTGGGTAATATGCAAATAAGGGAGATGGAATAATACCTTCACAGTGCCACCTATTGGAAGGCAGCATTCCTTCAAGCCAAAGTTAGACTCTTTATACAAGCCTTGTAACACTGACTTCCAATAGGTGGCATTGTGGAGGTATTATTCAATCTCCCTTATTTGCATATAACTCAGAGAGTAGAACCCATTGATTTCACGCAGGTGAAAAAAATGCAGCATGCTCTACTTTTGTGCGCATTTCCGCATCCAAGGTTCCTATAGAAGTCTATGGAAGGTGCGCGAATGCACACAATCCACACAGGCATGCACAATACGTAATTTGTATAGCAGAATAAACCACTCTTTTCTTTGTCTGTAAATGTCCTACAAAGTGTTGAGACATTCAATAAGAACATATTTTTTCTTGCTTTAAAGAGGTTTTGTGACATTTAAAAAAAAATCACCAGGACAGACGGTGTTGTACACAGCATTCAGGACTAGTGTGGAGTGAACCGAATCAGTAGAGTCCTATTCTAAATATAATGTGTTGCTAAAAGCTTCATTCGTGTTTGAGAGAAACATAACTTTTTTCAAAGTTTGACCCAAGACAGGGTTTTATTGCTTCGCTCAATACTACAAGCAATCTGTTATTATCAGAACCATTGTTTGTTAACAGGGTCCAGACATTCACATGTTATAACTTTTCAGCTTGTCTTCACTTTAAATGCATATAGTGTGAAAAAGTCAAATGATAGTTAATTATTACTAGAGATGAGCGAGCGTACTCGCTAAGGCAAACTACTCAAGCGAGTGGTGCCTTATGCGAGTACCTGCCCGCTCGTCTCAAAAGATTCGGGTGCCGGCGACGGAGAGCGGTGAGTCGCGGGAGTGAGCAGGTGGGAGCGGGGGGAGAGAGTGAGAGAGATTTTCCCCCCGTTCCTCCCCGTTCTCCCCACCGGCACCCGAATCGCTCGCTCATCTCTATTAATTACTCTATATTCAAAATTAAAGGGCTTTCCAACATTCGAAAGAGTTTGACAAACCCAGTCCCCTTCACTCTAGCGTCTGCTGAAAGCCAATCAATGACTTCAGTAGTCACGTGCATTTTACCATTAACTGTTCTGGTGATTGTTTTTTTTAATATTGGAACAATTAGTCAGAAGAATTGTGCTTACGAAATGTCTCAGTGCTTGGAAGGGGATTTACAGACAAAAAAAATAAGTTTATTCCAATGTGCAAATTACTCTGCAAGTGCTCTAACAGAAGTCCAGACCTGGCAAGTACCTAACAGGCAGTCCAGAACTGGCAAGGGCAAGATCTCTGATTGATGGGGCAGCCATATGCAATGTCCCGTTTTTCAACCTGTATCAGAGGACCACCACCACTACCAATGCACCACAAAACCAAAATTCTTTATTTTCTCTATGTTCCCTAAACTCCCCAGTAGTGTTGACTGCAATGAAACACTAGAATTCTGTTTTGTGTCAAGCTTTCCAAAAAGTTTGGTTCGTCATGAACGTGAACTAACCTTTTAGCAAAGTTCTACCCAAACAGGATTCTACTGGTTCAGTTCGCTCAAAACTAGTCCTGAATGCTGGTGTAGAAAACTGTATAAAAGTCATAAAAGCCATGAATAACACTATGTGAGTGCTAGAGAGGGCCTTTATGGCTTATACAGTTTTATATGCCAGATTTAGGGGTTTTGGTTAATTCAGACCAAACCAAACCTTGGGCAGTTCTTGGCCGAACACTAAGAATTCTTCTTCTGCATCACTTTCTTCTTCTTTGGCTCTTAAACACACCAGTTATACACCAGTTTTAGGCGTATCGGTTTGGGTTTGGTTAGAACCGTCAAACCAGTCAAACCGAACTCTTGAAAAGTTTGCTCATCACTACTACTCAGTACTTTAATAATAACTCCTGATTTGGTCCACACATCTTACATTGTACAAATGGTAAACGCAGCTTTCACTAACAGTAAGCAGGTATTTACAGTTTATACCATGGTCTCTATAGGATTCCTTCTGTCAAAAACATACATAGAGATCTTCTAGAAAAATGCCCAATAATTCATTCTTTTTGAAAGGTAATTAATTTTAAACTAGCAGCCATTTAGAATCTCATTCTTCCCCGGACACTGAGCCAGAGGAAGAAGTACATATCTAATACAGTTTATATTTGATAGAAAACAGAATTGTCGCTGTCTGTGATGAAAACCGCTACTCTGCAATCACCTCAAAATAACTAGGTTATATTAAAGTGAACATGCCATGTACAAAATAATTTACTCATTTCGCAGAGATTGGCATGGTACTGTGAAAACAGAATACTGAAGAATAAATTAAAATTAATCCGATTTTTATATCAACTTCGGCCATTGCATCTCCGTCTTACCTTCTCATATCTTTATTATATGTGCCCCAGAGTTATAAGAAGGAGTAAAATTAAAAAAATGTTTAAAATTCGTTCCAGTAAATTCTTTGTATCACTCCCTAGCCATTGACTCTATACACTGAATGGCCACATTATTTGACACCAGCCCTTTGACAATTGGAGCTTTCCCAGTATGGAAATTAGGCCTGTAACCCCAGAGTGAAGCATGAAATGAAGTGGCAAGTTTTCCGTGGATCAGTTTCAGTATGACTCTACATTGGAATGGGAAAATACAGTGATCCAAGCAACTTCCAACAAGGCCTGGCCATCGGTGCTAGACTAGCCGGGCTGGGATTTCACTGCCAGCCTTGTGGAGTTTACTTGTCTAACAGTGTAGAGCATATACCGAGAATGGTGTGATCCAGGAAGACACAACCAGTATAAGGGGATCTTGTAGATATCACCAAAAGGCATCAGAGGAGGATGTCAGGAATCGTTCTGATAAACAGGAGCTGCACAGTCAAGATCAGCCAAATACAACACTGCTGCTTCAATGAATGTATCCGAAAGCACAACTCATTGTTACTTAATATGGAGGGGCTACCAGAGCAGATGAACAGTACCAGCACCATTGCTATCTAAAAGAAACACAAAGGTGAGACTCCAGTGGGCAGAAGAGTGCAAAAACTAAATCACTAAGCAGTATAAAACCATTGCCTAGTCAGATGATTCCAGATTTCTGTTGTGCCATGCTGATGGGAGGGTCAGAATTCGGCACGAGCTGTGTGAATCGATGACCCTTTCCTGTCAACTGGTCTGAGCATAGCAGCCCCTCCATCTAATTTATGGCACTACAAGTCATTTCCTGTCCACAGGGGCCGATATTCTGGCAGCATGATTACAACACTTAATGGAATCTATAGCAAGACAAATTGGTGCAGTTATGAAGAAAAATGATAGGTAGTCTCTAAATAAAGTGGTCATTAAACATTTATATACAGAATAAAAAGTTTATGTTGATTCATAGGCTTCACCAGTAAGCAAATCATAAAAGTTCATCAAGTTGTTTGGCATACAGAAGAACTCACAGAAGGTCCATTGCAAACTGTGTCACTAATGATAAACAGTATTAAATTAGTTTACAGTTACTAATGCCAGTATCTTGGGAATGCAGGCAGTCACCATGAAAAACATTGCAGCTTCAATAATCAAGTGCTTAGAACCGAGCTTGAAACGCTGTCATAAACAGAAAAACAAATCTTCAAATTATGCAGAACAATGCTCCTACTTTAGATATGGCTCTATACTATCATTACTATCAAATATCTTTGTATTTTATTTCATTATAGGTTAATGTGATAATCCGGAGAAAAAATGTATTCTTTATTTAAAAGGGAATTTCATATTTAGTTACAGAAGAAAACATTGATGGGAGTCCATTAACTTCAAAAACATTATGATGGGTAAATTAGCTACCTATGAAATTGTCCCTAATGTCTGTTTCTAATATGAAATCTGATTTTTAAGAGGTATAAACAAAATTACACTACCTGACCCTAACTCTACAGTAGCTTTCTCTAAGTCTTCTCCTAATCTATCATTGACACTGACCATATCAACAGACACTACTGTTCTTGAGTAACCCTATAAAATTCCTAATAGAAACCCTATCTGAAATACTGTCCCTGACAAGCAATAAGTAGGGATAAAGACCCAAAGAACATGGCAAGATAGATGCAAGCTATCAAAAAACAACAATAAATAACAAGGCTAAGAAGCAAGGACTAGACTAGAAATAAGAATGGGAACAAATTGCTCTAGCAAGAAATAAGCTATGTAAGGAAGAAGATACTAGAGGCATCCAAGAAATATTGGATTTAAATTCACGTAGCTTACACTATAACCTGCAGCACATTGCAGAAGCCAAGGATATTTAAAGGAAAGCTAACTGATCAAGAACTCGTCACTTAGGACTCATTCAGGTGAGCATGTATTTGCACGAACATACGCGCGCACAAAACCGTGCATCAAAA
The DNA here is from genome assembly GCF_035609145.1 of Eleutherodactylus coqui. Lineage (NCBI taxonomy): Eukaryota > Metazoa > Chordata > Amphibia > Anura > Eleutherodactylidae > Eleutherodactylus > Eleutherodactylus coqui. The sequence continues at coordinate 25,732,825 of NC_089840.1, read as the reverse complement.
GACTCCAAAACACATGTGAATGAAGGTCTGTGCCCATTTCTTTCAATGGGGCTGCCGCTGCTGCCAGTGGCCCCATAGAAAGCAATGGGCTGTCGGCAACCCTCGCAGTGATTTTCAGGGAAGGGCTTTAAATACAAGCACTCTCCTAAAAATCATGCTTAGCATGTGTAAAAAATAAAAAATATATATACTCACCTCTCCGCCACTGTTGGGGCTCAAACGCAACTAGCTGCTTGTCTCCCTGCACTGCTCTCAAGCTCCTTCAGCAGGCAGGTATTTAAAGTCCCTGCCCGCTGAAAAACCTGTGTCTGATTGGCTGAGTGCTCAGCCAATCACAGGCAGTGCTCGGCCATTCATTGAATTCAATGAATATCCGAGCACTGCCTGTGATTGGCTGAGTGCTGTGACCAATCACAGGCAGCGCTCAGCTGTCATTCAATGAATGGCTGAGCCCTGCCTGTGATTGGCTGAGCGCTCAGCCAACTAGGCACAGCCCTTTCAGCAGGTGGGGATTTTAAATCTCCGCCTGCTGTAAGAGCTTCAGAGCAGTGCAGGGAGACAAGCGGCTAGACGCTCCTGAGCCCCAACAGGGGTGGAGAGGTGAGTATATACTTTTTTTATTTTTTACACAAGCTATGGATGATTTTCAGGAAAGGACTTAATATAAGCTCGAAAATCACTGCAGGGGTTGCCAGCAGCCCATTGCTTCCAATGGGGCTGCCGGCAGCAGTGGCGGCCCCATTGAAAGCAATGGGAGAACAATGTGATCCTCTACCACAGCTGTGACAGCTGTAGCAGAAGATTCTTTATTTTACACTGGGAGTGCCATCATTACTGAACACTGTGATAGTGCTGTCACAGTGTTCAGTAATGAGGGGACTCCCCGCAAGGAATATTTACACGCACCAGGAACCTATGTGGTTCACACATCTCCTATCGTTTGCACGCCTGCAAAACATAGACATGTGAACACATCATAGGAAACCAATGGTTCTAATAGACGAGGGGTTTTGTGCGCACCTATGCACGCACATAAACACTCTCGTCTGAATGAGCCTTTAGTGAGGGTAGGCTGCAGCAGTGTGATTATCTGACCCACTCTGTTGCATCAGTTGTATAACACCTTCCCTAGCAACTAACTAGTATAAAGAAGATAACAAAATAGCAGTAGAATTCCCTTTGAGAAGGAAATTTAGAACAGACCTTCCCCGTACTATAAATAATAATTGGAATATTGAAAAGATAAATCTTTTTTTCTTCAAAAGTTGACTTATCCACATGAAATTAAAGGTCATTAACTTTAAAGGGGTTGTATTAGAATTCCAAGTTATCCCCTATCTATGGAAGGATATAACTTGCTGATCAGTGGGGTCTCTGCTGAGACCCGCGCCGATCTCAAGAATAAGGGGATAACTTGAAATTCCTATACAACCCCTTTAACCTTGGAAATCAGAACAACAAAATATTTACAATATTATATATAAAAAGCTGCAAAACACATTCCTACAAAGTTTGACCTTAGGCTCAGGACTAATTTTAATACAGGAAGAGATATGACATTTTCTGAACAGTACTTGGAAATATGCTTGATGTTTTCTAAAGTCCCTAACTTGATTAAATGAACAGAACATGAGAGCGTCAACAAGAGTCCCTACAGGGATCGAATGCCCTTTGAAGGAGTAATCACTCCTACAAACAAATGTCACTTTAATTTTAGTATCTGTTCCATGATCACTGTTACAATGATTAAATGCCCTCCCTTGTATACAATATGACAGGGTACACGGTTCATAGTGGAGAGGTTACAGCTAGACGTTGCATGTTCTATTGTCAAGCAATCATTGCTACGGTGAATGGAGAATTCTGAACTTCCCATAGGAAGAAAACAATGATTATGAGACAGTACTTCAGTAAACAAGAGGAGTTTGTTATGAAATTGCAAACTGAAATTTTTCCAAGACTGAAAAAAATAGGTTGTCAAATTTCATTCCATCTACAATTTTCTAATTTCCCATGGTTAAAGTAGTTTTCCTGGTTTTAGGAAATAAAGTTTAATAGATGGTGATCACAAAGCATCACTTCAGAAGTAAACAAGTTATTGTTAGAGCGTTCTGCTGGGATACGTTCTTCTACATGGGTTTCTAGCAGCAATGCTCCACAGGTGCGGTTGATTGAGCTGGCTAGGTGTGGATTGCTCCAGCTAGCCAATCCCCAAAGTCTGCTGCTCATATATACCAGCTCCACTGCTTGGGTTACTGGTATTTCCTCTGTTTGTTCAGTATGTTCAATGTGAACACTGTTATGTTCCTGTGTGTTTGGGCAGCTTTCAGTAACTTCAATGTAAACAGTGTCATGTTCCTGCGTGTCTGTGTATGTGGCAAGACATGAGAGGGCATGTTCAGTGTATGTTTTGATGGGATCAGTGTCATGTTCCTGCATGTCTGTACAGGTTTTTATGTGTGTGGTGTGAACTGTGTCTTGCTGTGGATCCTTTATCATCTAGGACGAGGTTGGTCCCTAGGTTGCAGCGTGGGGCCGTCCCTGTTGGGACGATCATCCTGCATGCAGGCAGGTTTCCTGTGGTTAGTTATCTCATTAGAGTCGTGACCCGCAAGACAACAAATACCTTTGAATTGGGCTCACGGGCTTAAGTTCTTTATACGAACGAATACCTCATACATTCTATAGTTATTCAATCTGGCTATATGTACACGTATGCAGGTGAATGTTTTACGTGCTTGTCAGTCATTGATTTATGTATGTCTGCGAGTATGAAGTTGGTTTCACAATTCTGCAGTTTCATGTCCTATTAGCATATCACATGTCCTAAACCATGCAACATAAGATGCAGACCCTTGGCGGTGTCAGTCATAGTTTGTGATGGGAAATGCATACTATTGGATATATGGGTTATACTTCTGCACACAAGCCATCCAGCATGAAACACAATGCATCATGCAGTCTACCCTGGTGCAAGGAGTGTTGGCATTGTGAACAGTTGAATAATGGATAAACATTCTATGGAGTGACAAATCAAGCTACTCCCTCTTCAAATCAGTTTGACATACTTGGGTGTGAAGGATGCTGGGGAATGCTTTTTGCTTGAGTGTGTTGGGCCAACAGTTAAGTGTGACGAAGGTTGCGTTATGGTATGGAGATATTTTACGTGGCATGGTCTCGGTCTTTTGGTTGTAGTGACAAGAACAATGAACATGGAGGTGCACCTTGACATTCTAGAAAATAATGTGCTGCCGACAATGTGGCAATATTCTGGGAATGGTCGGCCATACTTCCAATAAGACAACGCACCTCCCTACAGATCCAATGCTGTTTTACTTTGAGGATATGGATGTTCCACGAATCTTTGACTGGTCCCAACATGAACCCTACTGAATATCTTTGGGACAAACTGGAACATCGGATCAGGAAGTATTCTTTGAGATCATTTTCCAGAAATCTCTAGGATAAATGGAGTGAAATGCCACCTGAAGTGTATCAGTCATTAGTAGAAAGTATGCCACAGAGAGTATCCCATGTTATTAGGACCAGAGAAGGCCCAAGTAAGTATTAACCCTTTCCAATCCACTGCCTGACGTCCAAAGACATCCTGATTGAAGGCTGTACAGCTCCGATGTCGGAAGACGTCCGGCAGGATATTCTTACTGTATATTACTGGCCGCTCTGTTGTCGGGGGCCTCTCCAGCATGTCCCATACTGCAGTACTAGCTCTATCCAGCAGATGGCGCTATTGTATAATCGCAGAAAGAGAAAACCCCCTAGGAAACCCTGAATCTAAAAATTGGATTGCAAAGGGTTAACATATAGAAGTAAATTCTACTTTTGTTGTGGTTCAGGTGTTCAATAACCTTTAGTAGGATGGTGTACATCATGGATACATTTAAAATGCCTTTTTCCAGTGTGTTGGTAGACCATGAAGAAGCCTTGGGTGCTGTGGGCGGGTTAGATATAGAGAACACCAAAAAATCCAAGCTATTGAGCAACAGACCAAGGACACATGCCCCTGGTGGAAGAAGCTGGTAACATCCCTGATGCAAATTCCATTTCTACTCCACTAATATTATAGCAGCTTTAGCAAATTACAAAGACATTTTTTAATGGTCGCACCATGGATATTCATGTAGCTTGGGTAATATGCGGGATAGATGTTTAAACTTTGCTATATCCTATAATACATAACAAGGCTTAAGTAATATTAAGTAAGAGGAAAGCGCATTGAAGATTATGTTTTGCTAAAACTTTTTCCTTATAAGCTTGATGCTTGTGATCTTTCCTGCTTTCCAGCATTGTAAATGTAATTGGATTATCAAAAGCTATTGGTCCGTGAAGGGCACAGTAGCGTTAGTGTCACAGCTTCCCGATGGCTGGAGATTTATAGCATGAATCATAACTGCTTTTAAATATATAAAATATCTGCCGAGCCAGAAACAGATGTTTGTATGGTTTCTGCTCTTTATTAAATCTATGGCCAAAAAATGCAGAGTGTACACAAGAAAACGTCAATGCAAAAAGAAAAAGCGTCAACAAGAGAGTAAAAAAAAAACAAAACACAGAAAAAACAGTAATAAAGCTGTCCGCAGATTGCAGGGGTTGAAGTTAAAAACAGCTGGTGAAACGCAGGTCGTGCCCTGGAGAATTTCATGTTTTCTTCCTCCAGAACAGGGTGTTCACTGAAAGTGATAGACAGTCTGTACTCGACTCGTCTTGGCAGAAGATCAATATGCTAATAGCCGACTTAAATACGATTCGGTGTACAGTTCATACAGAAGATTTGACTTGGGCTTCCTTCAGGCAAAGGGCAAATTTACTTAGATGATCATCTTATACACCTGTCTAAAGAAAGTCTGTAGTGGTGTCAAGTGCGCCAAATGTATTAACTCCCTAGTGACCAGCCTATTGGGTGTCTTAAGGACCAAGCAATTTTCATGGTTGCATTGCAAGAGCCAAAACTCGTTGATTATGTTTTTGTTTTTTTTGGGGGGGAAGAGTTGTATTTTTCAATTGCACCACTTTGGGGTACACATAATGCATTGTATTACTTTTATCACTTTTATTTTTTTGGTGGTGGGGGGGGGGGGGGGGAGGAAATGATACACCCGCCCCAGAAATTTCATCATTGTTTTTAGGCTTTGTTTTCACGGCATTCACCATTTGGTAAACAGAACTCAATTTTTTCTTATCTGGATCAGCACAATTACTGTGATACCAATTTTATTTTTTTATTACTTTAGCATAAAAATCACACATATTTAAATAGAAATGATTAAATCTACATTACTGCATGTTAAGACCCATAATATTTTTATTTTTCCAACAATGGCGCTATGTGAGGTCTTGTTTAGTGAGAAGAGTTGCAGATTGTATTGGCACCAGTTTGAGGTACTTGTGACTTTTGGATTAATTTTTATTGTACTTTTTGGAAGGTAAACAAAGGGAAAAAAAAGCAATTCTGGCATTACTTTTTAAAATTATTCTTACAACGTTCACCATGCGCGATAAGTGACAAAATATTTTAATTGTCTGGGTCGTTATGAATGCATTAACCCTTTGCAATCCAATTTTGGATTTAGGGTTACCTAGGGGGCTTTCTTTTCCTGCTATTTTACAATGGCGCCATCTGCTGGTCAGAGCGAGTACTGCAGTATGTGGCATGCCGGAGAGGCCTCCAAAAACAGAGCGGCCAGTAATATACAGTAAGAATACCCTGCCGGACGTTTTCCAACATTGGAGCTGTACAGGCTTCAATCAGAATGTTGGAAGACGTCAGACAGGGGATTGGAAAAGGTTAATATCTATATGTTTTGCTTTTTATATTTTTGGTATTTTATCTGTTTAAAAAGGTTTATGAAGATTTTAAAAAATATATATATACTAGATTTTTCTTTTAAATTAAAATGTATACAACTTTTATTTTACTGTTTTTTTAGTCCCCCTTGAAGAGGTTATTGTTCGAATGCTAGGATAGTACACTGCATTAGTTATGTAGCGCATTCTACTAAGCCTTCGATAGCAGCCTATTAGACTCTCAGGTGTGGGGTATACTAGTCTGAATCAAATGGCAGACACATAGGTATTTGTTAGGCCTCTGGCTACCATCGGAAACCATTGGTACCTTGCAATCACATTGCGGACAGGTGATAGATGACAAAAACTACAATTACAATGTATGCCACTCCCTGGCATAAATTATAGTGAATCTCATAAACAACATATGGCCATGTCCTTTAATGAAAAGCCCAAACCACTTTTTTGAAAAATGGTCAGGATTGGTGTAAAAGTACCATGTGCCAAAATGTACAGTGATTTTTTGAGAAAAAAATATGCCAGAGAACTCGCATTTTTGAATGATACCTGTGTTTTTTGACTAGTTTTTTCGTAGCACTTTTTAGTCACACATGCATTTTTACTTTGCCCATTTATTTCTATAATGAAGCCTATAGAAAGATGCTGGGAAAAAAATGCCAGGCTGAGAGCATACTGTGATTTGGAAAAAAATGCGATGGACCCAAAAAGGCAAATGTGAGAAAAAAGCCACTACATGAAACACAGTGTTTACAAGATATGTCATATTTTTATACGGACTCAAAAAAAAAATGCTACTGTGTCAAGACGTTAAAAAAAGGGCATTTTTGCTGAAAACACCATGGGGCCTTTTGTATAAAGCCAGAATTCTGAAGTTCAATTTTGGTGCACATGCCAAAATGGCAACTTTTCGGGCATTTACACCATGCCCTTGCACTTTTTAAAAAAAAGTACCCAGCTTTAGGGGTTATAGCTGTGCATGGCCCTACCCATTTACTATAACCTCTGATAGAAATTGGAGTAGATTATAGTAAAAAGCTGTTTCAGCTTAGAGCTGGCGTAGGTTTTCATCTGCCGCACGAAGGTGACGACAGACGGGACAAAAGAAGCCTCTTAATACGTTTGTGGTTCAGAGCCTGGCACAGCGTTTACTTAGACCGGTGTGTGAAATGTCAAAGTATATTGGCCACTATGTGTGAAACTATCCTTATAGCTAAAAGAAGCATTGAACAAAAATGTGTCTCTTACAGCTTTTAATGAAAATGATAAAATGTATGAGAGTAAGAACAATTGTAAGAGTAACTGACCCTTCCAAGCCGTCCGTTAGGCTACTGGATGTGAGAACATTCTGTATAATGACTAGTGTACACATCAGCATACAGTAATTGGTAGCTTGTGACAGTAATTTGAACAGTAAGAGATGAGCAAAAAGTTTTGCTTGTGTTCGAGATTGGATTTCTTCTGTAAGGCTCAGTGTACTCTGGGTTCCATCGGGCTCCGTTATTTTCAGCAGGATGAATAAATCAAATAGGAGCTTTAATCTTCATAAATACTGGCATCCTGACAGTAACCTGCCAGATCATGTTATAAGTCAGTAATAGTGGTGGAGGATCTTCAAAAGTTAGGTTCGGCCAGTTCGCCAAATATCGGTTCAGTTTGGTCCAAATTAATCAGACCAACCCGAAACTTCACCAAAACCATTAAAACTAGTGAATAATTACTCTAAGTATGTCTAAGAGCCATAAAAGTCCATTTCCTCCTTTTATAAATTTGACTTAGTGGTTAGAATGATAGCCTTATAGTACTGGGGTCCTAGCTTTCTAGGTTCAAGGCTAACATCTGCTTGGTCAGATTTGAACTTAAGACCCTATCACTGCAAGGCAACAGTTCTAGCCACTGAGCCATCATGCTTCTTCTGCCTTCCACCTGAATGAGAAGGAGAAGATCTTCTTCTTATCAGGACGAAGAAGGAAGCAGGTGGAATAAGGCAGGAGAAGCATGGTGGGTCTGTGGTTAGCATTGTTTCCTTGCAGTGCTGACATCCTAGGTTCAAATTTGACCAAGCAGATGTTGCCCTTGGTTGGATTCAAACATAGGAGACTAGAACTCTCACACTGCAAAGTAACAGTGCTAAGGAGGAAGATAATTGGTGTGTGTTCACACCAACACAAACTTTTAGAAAAGTTCAACCTGAAACAGGGTTCGACTGTTTTGGTTTGCTCAACACTAGTCAGTAGGCTTTAGATATTGGTCAATATCTTTTCAAAAACAGACTTGGCATAGCTACCATGGCTCCATCGTAATTAAGGTAGAGTATAGATGAGCCATGTTTTTTTTTTTAAACAGATTCCCCTTTAAGGACTGTGCAACAAAAATCTACTTTCAGTGTTTTAAGGAATTTAAAGTGTCCCATAAATAATTGCAGAGTACAAGTGCCAGGGAGATCAGTGAGTTTTACTGAAAGAAGACTTGTCTGGCTATTATATGGCAGCCATTCAGATAAATGTCATCAATGTAATGCATGGGTGGCCTAGGCCCACCGGAGCTGGATATCCAGAGTCAGTCTAACTAAATGGTGCTGCACAGTCAAACAAACTGCAGCCCAATACAATGCTGGTGATCCAATGAATGTGTCCGAACACACAACTAGCCATTCCTCAGCCCGGATGGGCGACAACAGCAGATGACCAGTTCAAGCACCATTGTGTCTAAGCGAAATATAAAGGTAAGACGCCAGCCGACAAAAGGGCACAAAAAATGTATCACTGAGCTGCGGAAAAACATCTCCTGGTCAGATGGACCCAGATTTCTATTGCACCCAGGCTTATGGGAGGTCAAAATGTGGTGCAAGCAACATGAATCAATGACATTTTTATGTCAGCTGATGAGAACATGTCAGCACCTGCATCTAATGTGAGGTAAATGAAAAGGGCCAATATTCCTGCAGGACAATTTCATCACCTAATGGAATCTATAGCATGCCACAATACATTGCTGCAGTTCCGAAGACAAATTAGGTCCAGCACATTTTAGATGGGTGTCTCTAATAAAGTGGCCATAATAAGTATTGTTGAGCAAACTTTTGAAAAGTTCAGTTTGGCCTGTTTGCAGAAATTTGGCAAAAAAAAATTGGTTTGGTCAAATTACTTTTTCACCAATAGCCATAAAAGTGGTGTATAACAGTGTCTAGGAGGCATAAAAATATTCATTCTACTCCTCCTTAATAAATGTATGCACTATTTAAATAAAGGTGATTATTAAGAAGAAGAAGCCCACACAAACACAGGGAGAACGTACAAACTCTGTGCAGATGTTGACCCTGGTCAGATTTGAACCTAGGACCCCAGTGTTATAAGGCAATACTGCTAACCACTGAGCCAGCATGCTTCTTCTTTCTCCTTCTGCTTCCTGTTTCTCCTTCTGAGGAGGAGAAAAAAGGAGGAAGAGGAAGCCTGATGGCTTGGAGGTAAGCACTGTTGCCTTGCAACTCTGGGGTCGTAGGTTCAAGTCTGACCAAGGACAGCAGGGTTTGCATATTCTCACTGTGTTTGTGTGGGTTTCATCCCACACTTCAAAAACATACTAATAGATGAATATCAATGATCCCTAATGGGGTCAGAAAATGTAAGGTGCTGTGTAATATGTATGTACTATGTAAATAATGATACCTATAAGTATGAAGAAGCTCATGCAAATTGTGTGTGGTTCACCTCAGGCAAACCCACTAAAAGTATTCCTTCTGGATAAATGTATGGGCTATATAAAGGGGATTCTTTTTATCAAGAAGAAACCAAACGCAAACACTGGGAGTACCTACAAACTCCATGCAGATGTTGTCCTTGCTTAGATTTGAATCTGGAAACCCAGCACTGCAAAGTAGAAATGTTAAGCATTGAGTAAAGTGGGGGCATGGTGGCTCATTTGCTAGCATTGTTTCCTTGCAGTACTGCTGTCCTAGGTCCAAATCTGAGCAAGTACAGCATCTACATAGAGTTTGCATGTTCCCCTGTGTTTGTGTGTGTTCCTTCTTTATAATTACCTTTATGTATATAGTGCATACATTTATGGAGAAGGAAACATTTTAGTGAGTTCAATCAAGACGAACCGCCCATGGTTCACGGTTGGCACCAATTTTCAACCCAAAACAGGGTTCAACTGTTTAGGTTCACTCAAGACGAATAATAACGTAAAATGTTCTTTACAAACCATTTCACCACCCATCCCAAAAAACTCTACACCGAACTCCCTCATCACAAAGATTAGAGGAGGACATCAGGATGAGAGCCATAATACATGTTATCTTGAACAGTAACGTATTCTTTAATCTTTTGCCGATGATCAATAGTGATGCGAATGTTAACGGTCATCTACAATATACACGGTGGTCTGCAGATATACCATAATAACAGTATCTCCCATGAACCAGGGCTGCCATGATCTTGCTTAGCAACTTTCTCTGAGCAAAGTTCATACGGCGATACAGAATTTCAGGACAAAGTTGAGAAAATAAATTTTATAAGTGTTTGCCAATGTGGTGAATAACACTATTTACACCCGGTTGGAGATCAGAATTTCTGGAGAATACTTCACTTCTGTAATTTTCATCTTCGGATCAAATTGCATCTGTTCTTGTCATCCAAATATACTTTTCCAAATTGAAGGTTTAACAAAAACTAGGTAGAGTCTACAGTAAGTGGTGCATTAAATCTCTGAAGAGCGAAAGACAGAAGGACGTTGTATGAGATCTCACACCTACCAAACGGTAAATGATGTCAGTATGAAAACAGAGACAAAGAACACGCTGCGCCACAATGCAAATATCTCTTAAGATCGCAGTTTCCTCTTTCGGAACTCTTTTATTCTACAGTCAACCGCAGATTTGTGCAAAAACACCTCTCGTATGAGTCCATTCTATCTGGATTCTCTTATCTCTGAACCTACTCGTGTTTTGCTCCCTTGTCATGTACCATGGTCTCCAGCTAGGAAATAGGACTATAAACCTCAAATTGGTGCCTGAGTGCATAGGGGATGAAACCGAGAAGCAGAAAAAAAAAATCAAATTGAAAGCACTTTCTTCTCAGCATTCGTCAGAGACTTTCTATTTCGGTAAATGTCAAAGATGGACGGGCGTTGAGAAGAAAAAAAAATGATTATCCATTTCTCTGCTCTTTTGGCCTTTTTTTGGTGTCATTTATCACATCATGATTCATTTTTCCATTATAACCTCCAATTTCGGCCCGTTGGAAAATATTAATTCCGAACTGTTTGCAAAGTACAACACAAGCTTTAGTAAATAACGGAGAAGAGGCGTAGTCGGGAGGGTTACTTATACTCTATATTCTTACAAAAAGGTTTGCCGATTGTCCGCTGCCCTCTGTCAGCATTCTGCAAGTATAAGAGGATCAGGATTGTTTTTTTATATGGCTGCCAGGCTTCTCCATCTACACTTTTTTAGGATTTGGCTGTAAATCGTTGAGGTTGGCTTTCTATAATCTTACTCTACACTTTTTATGAGTTTTTGGCTTTCAGTTGAAGAGTAAATATCATTTTTAACCTCTCGGTGACACGGCCTATTTTGGACCGGAGGGTGCGATGATTTTTTGAGGGATTTTCATGTCCACTTTTCAAAAGCCATAGCTTTTTTATTTTTCTACTGACATGGCAGTATGTTCTGCATGTAGAGCTGTAATTTATATTGGTAGCCTTTTTTTGGTACATATAATCTATTGTTTAACTTTTATTAATTTTTTTGGAGGGCAGGGGGAAAAAACTAATCGATTTGTCATTTTTTACAGCATTAATCATGCTGCATAATGATATTTTTTTCTGTGAGTTAGAACAATAATGAAAACAGCAAAATTTTACATATTTTTTTTTTTTTTTTAGGATTTTCGACTTTTGCATAATAAAATCCCTTTTTTGAAAAAAAATATTTTTTTTCCATTGCTGCAATCAAAGTTTCAGAACTTTTTTACTTTTCTATTAACGCTGCTCTGTGGGGGCTTTTTTTTGCATGATGAGCTGTAGTTTTTATTGGAATCATTTTGGGGTACATATGGCTTTTGTTATAATTTTTGTTGCTTTTTTGGGGGGTGAAATTAACAAAAAAAACTTTTTGGCTCCATTTTTACAGATTTTGTTGTACAGAATAAAAACAGTGTTCAATTTATTGCACGGGCCATTACAGATGTGACATGTCACTGTAGGGGATTTGGCCTGTGAATCTTATTTCACCCTTAGTAAGGTGTGTATATTTAATCTGTATAGCGGAGCGTGGATCCTTAAAGCAACCCTTTGGGAGAAAAATATTGTGTACCAGGATTGGAGGGGATTATTTTACCTGCAGTTGTTCTTCTCTGCCAACCCTCCAATCTGCCAATTCTAGATCCTGTTTTCAGCCATACAAGATAGTCGATACAATTCAGGCTAACTAATCCCTACAGTGTGTTGGTAGTGTTAGACTGCTCTCTAATTGGCCAGAGTCAGTCACATGATCAGCACTGGCCAACCGGAGAGCAATGCACAGTGTCCATTATATAGTTTAAAAATTATTGCAACCATCTTGGATGGCCAAAAATGAGGCTTATCATTAGCAAATCAGAGGGTGGCAAAGAAGAACAACTGCAGGTAATATACCCACTATTGTTCCAGGACTGAATTTTTTCCCCAAACTGGAGGGTTGCTTTAAAGTGCTTCCCCAATTTTGATAATCGTTTTGTGTTAGAACGTTCATTGATCATTGACAAAAAAATTGATCATAAAGTGCCCTTCTGATTTGATCCCAGCTGTAATCTGTTGGGAACATGGCAGTAAGTGTTAAATTTCCCTGGGGCACCACTATAGGGGAAACAAAGAATTACACATTGCCCATTCATATCAATATATTCATATTTATATAAATCTGTATAATGCAGAACAGGACAAGTCCTCCAGAGTCAGACACTTTTTAGGACCTCTCTTCTCTCTAGCCACGAAATGAAGATGCCGAGCAGAGTGTCTTCATCTATTATGTACACGATTGTGCACTACGTATTGGACAGAAGGATTCTTGACCCCCTTGCCTACCCCTTTTGGTGACAGGACGCTTCCATCCACAGAAACGCCTTTCGCTCAATGTTTTTCCTCAATCACACCATTCTCACTATACACTTCACACTGTTACATGAGAAAACCCTACAAGGCTGGCAGTGAAATCTCGAAACCGGTTAGTCTAGCACCGATGACCAGGCCTTGTTGGAAGTCCTCAAATTGTTATATTTTCTCAATCCAATGTAGAACCATACTGAAACTGATCAATGTAAAACGTGTCACTTCATTTTATGCTGCACTCCGGGGTTACAGGTCTACTTTCCATACTGGGAAAGCTCCAATCATCGAAGGGCTGGTGTCCAATGAAGTGGCCATTCAGTGTATAGAGTGATAGAGAGTGATACAAAGAATTTACTGGAACTAATTTTGAACCTTTTTCTTTTATTTTACTTTTTCCTATAATTCTGGGACACATATAATAAAGACATGAGAAGATATGACCGTTATACTGGATGTTTTTCCTCGATCACACCATTCTCGATACAAGTTCCACACTGTTACACAAGGTTGGCAGTGAAATCCCAGCCCCAGCTAGTCCAGCACCGATAACCAGGCTCATTGGAAGTCACTCAGATGGCTGGATTCTCCCATCTAATGTGGATCTAAACTGAAACTAATCCATGGAAAACTTGTCATGTGATTTTATGCTGCACCCCGGAATCACACGTCTAATTTCCATACCGGGAAGCACCGATCATGTCCATGAAAGTGCCGGGGCTCTAAAAAAGTGGTCATTGGGTTCCAAGGTTAAATAATTAATGTATTCTTCAGCTGCTATGTTATCTATGTAAATTCAGATACTATGGAACCTGTTTTTTTATGTATCTAAGAGAATAAAGTTAATTTACAATACCCTGAGCCATATGGATAAGGAGGTAGAAGGTGAAGGACGCCTGCAGGTGATTTGACACTGTTTTTGAAGACACAAAATTGAGTGACGACTTCACAAGGAATCTCAGGGTTCCTATGACACCACCATAGTAACAAAGTCATCAATATTGCAGCTCTGTTTACTGGGAAGTTCGTCTCATGCTCCAACAAGTGTAGCAGTCAAGCAGAAATATAAAGGATTATAAAGTGACTAAGAACAGATCGGGGGAGATTTACAAAGGCTCCTTAGCTGCGGATGACTTTCCTGCTCTGTTTCCTCTGTGCAGTGAATCAAATTAGCTCTTTCTTCTATATTCTCCCTCCTCGTCATGCTCACAAGAAAATATGATAGATTTCCTTTCTCTCCATCGAGCCACTTTATCCAGACCATATTAACAAGATGTGGAAATAATTTGCAGGGATACTGTAGACACGTCCTGGGGACTGGTAACATGTTCTTCATAGCTGATGTTTTGTCTTCGTGAGTTACTGTATATGAATCAATATGGTAGTTACTGTAGCATGTACATTGCTTTGGCATTGATTTTTTTGCTGCTGGTCTGTGTACTGTTGTCTTCTTAAAGGGATATTCCAGAAAGTAAGACTTTTCTCAAGTTCTGATCCCCACCGATAGATTGGTGGGGATCCAACTGCTGGGCCTTGCATCGATCTTGAGAATGGAGAACCATGTGGCCTTTGTTTCTCAATGTAGGTTTAATCAGTACCTCTTAGGTTTCTACAGAACCACAAGAGGAATCTGACTAGTACTAGGCCAGTTGAGCTTAAAAGGGAAAAGTGGTTCAATAGTTTGGAAACTGGACTCTACCCATGTGGGAGTCATTGAGCTTTTCTCCTCAAGAGTGGGTAATAGCGTAATAAGTCCCTCATGCTCTGGTTTGGGTCACAATTAACCGTGTCTTGGTTAAGCCCACATTTCTCTAAAGTGAGCATGGGATGAAATGGCCGTTCTCACCTGCCTCAGGTAACTTGTGTAGGCATCAGGCACTTTGGTTACTCATAAACAGTTCAACTTTATTAACAAAGGTGTAATGACACAATAATTCTGTATGCCATATACTTTTAGCATATACTCATAGGATAGGTTATAAAAGTCTAATTGGTGCGGGTCTCTCCTCTGAGACCCCCACTAATCCAGAGAACGGAGTTCTCATATTCCCTTCTCCTCCTCACTGCAGGCTCACTGCATCCCCCGTAGTAAGGAAGAGATTGAATGGAGCAGCAATTGCACATGTGCAGTGCTGCTCCATTCATTGGGACTGGTGGAGAATGTTGAGTCCTTGTACTCGGCTTTATCCATCAGCCACATTAAATTGAATGGAGCAGCACCACGCACGTGTGACTGCTGTTCTATTTGATCTAACATGGATGCATGCAGTGAGCCCACAGTGACAAGAAGAGGGGGGCACTGGACCCCCAATCTCACAATGAGACCTCACCGATTAGACTTATAATACATGCCTGTGAAAAGAAAAGTGGAGACATCATATGGTGACATACGGACTGCCTATGGGTCTGAAGTTGGGGTTTCTTGAGCAACCACACAAGGTACTCATATGCTACCTGCATGAACCCAATCGGCCCAAGCACACTGAGAAAGAGGTACTAATATGCGTGTTTTTTATGCCAGTCTTAATGTGCAGCTAGTCATGGGTCGATGGGCTTAACGCAATAATACATTATTCACATCTTGGGTTGTCCTTGTATCTAAAAACGATATTTAAAGGTATTGCCAGACGATCTTTATACCATAGCTGCAAATGTGTTAAAAGAAAAAAAACAGGTGTATTTACTCGTCCTCAGCTGCGGTGAACCAGCGCTGCATCTTTACGGTCCTCACGGTCTTTGTTTTGGTATGGCTGCCATCTCAGTACTATAGGCAATCAGAGACTTCAGCGGTCAAGTTCTGCCCTCTTTGCATCATGACTCCAGTATCTGAGCAGTGATGCCAAGAGAATGGCACCTGAAGGCTGTGGCCTCTGATTGGCTGCTGTGGTCAGGTGGTAGTTGTTCCAGAACAAAGACCCGGGAGGACTGCAGGGCTGCAGCACTGGGAGAATGGATAGGTAAGTATTGCAGCTTATTGTTTCAAGACATTTAGGCCATTTTTTAAAATTGCCAGACAACCCCTTTAAGGAAACTATGAGCTGGCATAAATTTTAACAACACTTAATGAGAGTTTCTGGCAAAAATATAGTAAATGTGAGGGGACCCCAAAAGCCATAGCTCCTGCCACTAAGCTCCACCCACTTTTTTTAAGTGGCAAAACTGGCTTTGGATTGCAAAAAGTCACTACTTTTTATGCAAAACTGCAATTTTTCGATGTCAGAATTCAGCGCAAGTCAGTTACATTTACCCCTATGCGTTGTATAATGCTATGGCAGGGCACACATAGAGATGCAGGAGGCCTTATCATACCTTTGTACGCTACCAGCTTCATGCAGAGCTTATTTTTTATAGTTCTGGTACAAATCTAACAAAAAAAATTCAGGCACTCGGCTTCGCACATCATCTTACGGAGGGATTTTCAAGAGGGGAAACTCTCAGACATGTGGCCTCCAGCAGAGCACCATACGGCGGCACACTGGGTGCTTACAGCTCTGCGCTAAAGATCATTTTTTGCATTCATCAATTTTTCAGATGAAGAAATGACAAATCATTGGGAATAAATGTTGCATTTCATCTGAATATCTAACCAGATTGCTTCCTGATGAAAAAGGAAACAGCTCCCACTATTTGTCTCACAATAGGAACACTCTGAACAGGGCCGCTGTAGGGAAACCGCATTTCCTGGGGCCGACAACAGCCTGGTGATTGTTTTAGCCTGTGCATCATAGGTGTATTGTCTGTAGGTGAACTCTGGAGGTAAATTCTTGCTCATAATAGAAGGGATTCGGATATATGGAGTATATTTAAAGCTTTGGGAAAAATTCTGTCCCGAGATAGGGGGTGAATTACCTGCAGTTGTTCTTCTCTCCTGTCTGTCCAATCAACCAGTTTCAGGTGCCATTTTTGGCCACCCAAAATAATTGCAGCATTTTCTAATTACCTAATATACACTATACACTGTTCTCTGATTGGCCAGTGCTGATCACATGAGCAAATGTGGCCAATCAGAGAGCAGGTATAATACATTAGTAGTATAAAACAAGCAAATGCACCGTGGAGGATTAGGTTATCTGAATATTGTGTTGGCCATTTTGGACAGGCAAAAGCAAGACTTGGAAGGTAATATACATTCTTCTCCCTCCAATCCTGGGATATAATTTTCTCCTGAAACCAGAGAGTTGCTTTAAGAACTGATTAACTTTGCAAAATGAAATGTTTATTTATTAGTACAGCTGGGAGTGATGTGTTCAATTCCCCTACAGCACTCCCAGAAGCGGAATTATGCATTGCATAGCACCCATTAAAATCAATAAGCTATCTGTCACCACTCCTTCATACATAAACTAAACTGTGAACTGGACTCGTGGACAGACATAAAGCAATGACTGACAGAAACACTCATCTAGCATACCTGCATGCATAAACAGTTGGAATAGATACGGTACAAGATATCAGTTCATATTTTGACCAAGATGCTTAAGCCTGCGAGCCCACTTCAAGGGTCCTCATTGTCTCGTGGGTCCCTTCTCTCACAAGATAACTTCCACATGAAACCTGGCTGCATACAGGGCAATCGTCCCAATAGAGATGGCTGCCAGCTGGAATCTAAGGACCTAACTCACCCTTGATGGTAAACAATACAGACATACACAACACAGTTCACACCAACACACCCAGGAATGTACACCCCACTGAACAGGACTGTTCACATCACATGTCTGGCCACCTGCACAGTCACACAGAACAGTCCCTGTTCACATACATGCAAACAATATCCTTTAATGCAAACACCAGGGTATTGGGAAACCAGCATCCTCAAGCCAGAGGGGCTGGTATTTATGTGCAGCAGACCGGTAGCAATTGGCTGGCTGGAAAAACTCCACACTCAGCCAGCCAATTATCCCACACATGGGACAAGTTCAAGGAGCACAACCTAACAGGTTGCCATTTTTTCACGTGAAAAACTCTTTGCATGTCCTATTCTTGCTTGTATGACAGACTAGAACTACAACATGCAAATATATGTCAATGTGCAGGCCGGCCATGGAAAGGTGTCCAATACGAGCTGCACCCAAACCTCTTGGACACAACTCGCAGAGACCTGGCGTGAAGAGAAGGAAAGACACATCTGCGTATGAGTTGCTTTGACCCATCATTTAAGAATAATGGCTTTGCTGAGGTATAAGAAACTCCGTTCCTCCACTGTGGGTAGTTGATGACTACGACATAGCAATGCTTTTTATAACTAGCAGCAAGGAAACAGGGACAGATCCTTCCATCCCAGGTGATATGGGTCACATTGAAAGATATGTAAAACTATTAATGAGATGCAGAATACTAAGTGGTCCTAGTTTCTGTATCTCTCAGCTGTTGACACATGATAAATAATGCATGGTGCAATCTTGGAAGAAAACAGGTGGCATTGATGTGCATTATTTACACGATTCCAAACTTTTCAAATTAAATATATATTAACGACAAAGGTCAGTGAAAGGTATACTAATGATTGCCAGAAATAGCTTTAGTTCAGGTACAACCCATTAGTTACAATAAATCAACACTGCAACAAAATAGCATTTTGAAGCATACTGTCATGTGCGTTCTAGAACACTTGGTTCACTGCATCTTGGCATTTTGAACAAGTGGTTCTGACAATGATTAACATGACTTAGGTTTCTACAGGAAGACCCAGGAGAAATGTAACACCACATCCTCTGCAGGTGTGTAATGGGCCAGAGATTCACAATCTGTTCTGCAAAGTCAGAACTCAAAGACTTGAGGAACGTAAATCCAAGAAGCTGTTTTGCATCCAGCCATCCCCTACACCAAGGGTATTCGAAGAATCTCAAGACGCATCGTTGGGAAGTATTTCTTCCACGGCGACACGTTCGCGGTTGTTAATATGCAGTTTAGCCACTTGTAAGAGGCTACAGTATCAGGAAAAGTGCTCGTCTTTTAATAAGCAAAGGCGCAATAATTACATTCTTACTTACCAGCGAAGGGAAGCGCACTTACCTGAAGTATATTGTATAGCTTTTTATCTGATGCTCAGACTCCTTACAAGCACTCGGATAATTAAGCAGTGGCAATCTGACAGTTACACCTCTGTGACAGCGGCCTCGGGACAAGGGGCTGTAATTGCTTCCATGATTACTTGTTACAAAATGATTCTGAAGCTTTACTGCGTCGGGGTCAAAGAGCAGAATATTACTGAAGCTTCAAAGAGTTTATGGACTCGATGGAACGGTAAATGCAGATACTGCCTGGTTTTGCATCATGTTCATGCTGTCCTACGAGCTCTTGGTTAGGGTACTTACACTTTTTTCAAGTCCATTCAAGTTCTTAGCTCAATGGAGCTGAAGAACACTTTTTTCTATGGGGTCATAACATACAGTCGTGCTTGGAAGAGTGTGAAAGGTTCAGACTTTTCCATATTTCTGCTTAAGGCCGCCTGCATGCCGGATCCCGCAGCGGAGTTCGACCCGGTCCCTGGCCAGTGACCCGACCGTACATGGAGCAAAGAAGAAATTCTTTCATCTAAGTGAGCTAAATTGGCTCATTGTTTTTTTTTTGCCTTCCTCTAGAGCAACAAGGAGGAACGGGGATTGGTGGGGGTGTTGGGGGGGTGGGGGGGGGGGGGGTTGAAACAGACTGAACTAGATGGACATTGTCTACATTCATCCTGACATACTATGTTACTATGTACCTGTCCGGCGTCTTCTTTCCTGTGCTGCGGATGTGCCGGCTGGAACACATGCATGGTACAGATGACGTCACTAGGCTATGACGCGGATCCTGCAACCATTGTGCAATGATGA
Organism: Eleutherodactylus coqui; assembly: GCF_035609145.1. Classification (NCBI taxonomy): domain Eukaryota; kingdom Metazoa; phylum Chordata; class Amphibia; order Anura; family Eleutherodactylidae; genus Eleutherodactylus; species Eleutherodactylus coqui. The sequence goes on along the minus strand of NC_089840.1, from coordinate 25,713,101 downwards.
ATGTGGAAGGGTCCGTAGGCTGTACGGCTTCCATTGACTTTAATGGAAGCCGTCCTGGCGGAGCTCGCACAAAATCACAGCATAGTGCGATTTGTTCTCCGCGAGCAGAAAACCATAAATTAATTTGCGCTTGTAGACATGAAATTGCCTATTGCCATAGCATGCTATAGGCTGGGTTTGCTGCAGAATCGTGAGTCTGACACCCGCTCCGGATTTCGCAATGCAAGTCCGCTGGATTTTGGTACTCAAAACAGAAGGGTCTAATGTTTTCCTCTTCCTTCCTTTTCTATGAGTCTTTATCCCTTTCCTCCCCAGGATGTATATGTGCATCCTGTGTGGGAAGCGATTCCCGCAAAATGACTTATATGGTGGCGCTTACTTAGGAGCTGAGCCAGCACCGTCTGCAGGAGGCTTTGACTGACAGCCGGCCTCCTGCTACAACAATACTTACCCCTTGCATGCAGCCATTGATATTGATTGAGGCAAGTACGAGGTTAATAGATGGCGCTCTCTCTGGGATGTAATTGGCCCTCCACCATGAAATTGCAGAGGACCAATGGGTTGCCTTGGTAGCCAAACACCGGTCAATAGTGTCCAGGTCTGCAATGGCTTGTCATAGGCAAGAATAGTTATAAATTGTGTATTGCTGTGTAATATCTGTGGTATCTTGAGATGGCAGGTTCAAATCCCTACAGGCACATAAAAATTTTTACGCACACTTTTCCCTTGTTTTGCAAAGTAAAAAAAAAAAACTTTTGGTATTATTGCATCCATAACAACTAAAAAAGTGAACACACTATTCATCCTAAAAGACAAACGCCATGTTTTCACTACGGTGGTTTTGCCCACTACTGCACCCTTATTGGAATCCAGATCCAATCTACAATACGAGACTTAGTTGATAGCTTGTTTATGCTCCTCAGGAGTATGTGTTCTTGTCCAGACCTTCGGCAGAATATAGACCCTCCAAAACCAACCTGATCACGCACCAACCTTAAACCTTCAGAAGATAAGAGTTTGTTGTTACATTTATAACCAAGATGTTGTACAAGCTTCTTATCGCATGGCTCTCTAATGGTGGAAAACCTGTATGCTTGCTTATCTTAATAATTAAAAAATTTACAAAAAAAAAGTTTGTTTTTGCTCATATTGCTTCCCAAAAAGGCAATAAAAGTGATCAAAAAACTCATGTGCCCCCCAAAGGAACCAATAAAAACTACAGTGCTGAGGTCTGTGATTGACTGCAGCAATCAGTAGCATCCCCTTCACAGACTATCTCTGCAGCCCAGTAAACACACCTGGCGCCAGGTACAAAAGTGCGGTGCTGGATGCTTCAGGGGTGATTCTTCTATGCCAGTTGAAGCCTATGAATGGCTGAGCAGTCATGTATGGCCTTTGACTAACCACTGGGGATGCAGCGCTGGACAGTGAGTGGCCAGGAAAGGTCATTATTCAATTTAAACCCTTTTAAACTTTTTTTTTTAAACTTTGTGCATCCTAATCTTCCCGGTTTAAGTATAAAATATCAAAACTACAGTAAAAAATGACATGAGTGCGAGCAAAGACGTACAGAAGCTTGATTAAGTGGAAGAACATGTAGAGGTAGTAGAAAGTGGCCTAATTACCACGTCAGTAAAACCAAATGTAAATATTGGCACAATGACATCAGCAAGACTTCTTGTAAAATCAGATGATTTTACAAAGTTTTCTCTTAAAGAAGCAGTTCCGAACTCTATAACCAAAAGTTTTAAAAAAGATTAGCCACCATTTGAAACATTTACGAAACAAATGTGCACGTAGGGGGATTTATAATAGCACCGCATATCCCATAAATGTCATCGTTATCAGCATCAGGGCTCATTCACACGAGGAACCTAATCGAGCAAAAATTCTGCAAGCAAAAAAGTTGCGGATTAATGCGCAAAAAGCACTTGAACAAAAAATTTTCTGTGCAGAAGTTCCAAGCTGCATCAGCATCGAACAAGGGCTGAGGAGCAAAGGTAAAAATGCGCTGCTGTTCGGGGACGAGAGAGATCATCACAGCAGCCCAGAAGTCCCTCATTCGGCTGCACAGCAAGCTTTAAGTGTCTCGCTGTAAGCTCTAGTTAGTCCTCATGAGGATGAAGGGAACCCCTGGGGAATCCCTTCATCTCCGTGGGGCTAGAGGGATTCCCAGCAGCGGGGCTGGAGGAATTCTCCATTATGGGGGAATTCCTCTATTTCCCCTGCAGGTGAACCAATCCAGCTGCGCTGCGAGGAATCCCTCCATCTCCCCTGCAGGGGAACCCCTCCAACAACACTGCTGGGGAATCCCTTAATTTCCCTTTGCTGGCCAGTTTGCATAATCTCCCATAGAAGGCTACCAAAGATAGGTCAGGTGCAAATTCCCTCACATGAATGAGCCCTCGCTGTTCGAACAAGTTCCCTGATATACTTATATTGGTTAAATAATAGAGAACATGTTAAGAAATTAAATGCCCCCTCGTTGTTCCCAAGAGGTCACAACAGATTCAGGCGCTGCTTATCCCAACTGGTGAGCGGGGTGGACATGAGTTGTAGTACTGCTGAGCTAATAACATAGTAATATAGTTAATATCTTGGATATTTTAAGGAAAGGTCAGAAACAAATCCAATCTGTAGTCGCTCCCTCATTTATTTATGTCTCTTTGTAGCATTATAGGTAATTGATTATTCTTGCCTTTTCTCCAACCTCAGATTACCTCATTTAGTCTTCAACTGGTAAATTTCAGCACTGAAAGTCACCACTCGTAATTAATCCCATTTTTTTGCCATTTAGTTCAGGGACTTACATGTAATTAATGCAATGTTCATATGCCTGCAATATGTTTCATTATGCAAAGCAGAACGCTGGAACGCCACAAATATGCAGCACACGGTCTCATGCTGAATTCCCGCTGGAAACAACAGGTACAGAATAGAGAGAGATAACGTACAGCAACTGCCCACCGCCGGAGCCTGGATTATAAACCAGAACGTGACTGCTCCAACATTGGGACTAATGATATTTTCATTCTTCTAAACTCCTCAACATTGAATTGCAACACCAAGAAGTACAAACAGTAAGGTTATCTAAATTAAGGAAGTACAAGGTGACACTAAGACATAGAAATGTTCACGTTTTCGAGCACTTAGTTCCAAACTGTGGGATGTAGGAGAGGCTTCAATGGTAAAAAAGTCATATCAAAGGCAAATTTTTTCAGCCGCATGAAACCTCAAAAATTGGATAAAGTCTTATGTTATTGTGTGATGCCTCCTCTTCGTAGACTTGCCAGTTATCACCACTTGCTGCAAACTGAGAGGCACAGAATCCTTGAACTGAGAGAACTTGGCTTATCCCTCCTACGCATGTAGGCCAAGATATCAACGCTGTTGAACGTTCTGTATCCCAGTGGTTGGAAGAACATGGATGATCTTGAATGACAGCAAGAGATGCACTGAGGTGAACCTCTACATGGATGGATCATTAGATTAGAAGAACGACGCACATTGACCAATTCTGTACTGCTGGTGAAATTGGGTGTAATATCCTAAGCCTAAGGTGTCAAATGGTGTCTATGCAAGCCACAAGACGGGGCTTGCACGTCAGTAGACTGTGAGCCAGATGTCCAGTGACAGGTGTTCCATTGACCTTACACCAATGCTATCAAAGGCTATCAAGGTACCTAGCAAGTAGCAATAGAGGCTGGATTGGGGGTCTATTCTCTTAAGCGATGAGTTCCGCTTTTGTCTTGGATGCAATGAGGCCATGTCCAGGGAGGTAGACTCCATCCCTGGATCTGCTGTGTCAAAACTTCTACTTCCATCCCAGTATTTGGTCACTAGGGGTTTCCCTTCCTCTGCTGCTGACTGCCTTCTGTCAAGTGTATCACAGGAAACAGAACAAGAAGTAGGGAAGGGAATGATTCATGGTGCTCATTGAAGTGTATATAGAGCAGAGGAGAGGTGAAGTGAAGAGAGGCTAGTAACAGACCCTGCCCACAACTAGGCCTCATTCACATGGGCATATGCAAGTTTGGTCCACACTGGATGTGTATGTGCATTTTTGGTGCCTATCTTTTTTTTATGTCCTAACTGCCTTTTTCACCTGCCCAAAACACTTCAAAAAGGCCCAATTGATTTCATGTTTCCCACCATGTCCTGGCAACAAGCATAAAAACGCAGTAGATATGCATGCAGCTCTGTGTTTACTACATTTTTATGTGATACCATAAACTTTAATAAGCGATTTGTTCCGTAAATACAGACGAAAATAGGCCATACTTTTTTACGTGAACAACCGATTTGCAGAAAAAAAAAAAGTATCTGAATTCACCAATGCAAATTTAAGATGTTGTATGCTGTCCATATTACATCTGTATACAATACGGACATAATGTTGATGGAAAATACACCTGTATGAATGGACCCCAATAGTAAATGACTATTTACTGTATTTTAGCTACTGAAATTGCATCTCCACTGCTCAGTATTGCTGTGCACTGTCATCCAGGATGATGTTTTGTCTTATAAACAGTTAACAGAATCTGTAGTCCTCTCTGCACAGTATATATAACACAGCATAGCTGCTGGGCTCCTCACACCAATGCTGAGAGGATTATGAATTAGATATATACCCTGCATAGGGGAAAATGGGGAAAAATACAGGAAATAACTCAATGGCCAGATATAGTGTTACTCCTCATGTCCACATGGCAGATTATTCTGAAAAGTTATTTGAAGCATTAGGTACACTTTAAGATGTTTCTCAAGGTTGCAGCAGTCTGCTTTACCATCATCTCTGTTCCCCATATAGCTCTTTCCCATAAACAGTAATAGGAAATGACTCCACTTGCCGCTGAGACATGATTCAATACGGCAATGTTACACAGACAAAGTCACCTGCAAATTTTCTGTCTCTATCACATCTAATAGTTTTATGTTTGCAGTAATATCTAGGAATATATTAAAGCCATGCTTTTTACTAATAGAACTCTTGTTTCAGTCATTTATATTTTAAGATTTCTGCTTGCTGTCACTGAATTGAATCATTTGGGATTCTATTCAGAGCCTGAAAACCATACAGCCTTATCCTACCACAAAGCTGTAGTGTGTTACAATATTTTTAAATAAAGAAGATGGAACAATACCTCTGCAGCGCCACCTATTGGAATTAAGTATTCCTTCAAATTGATGTATGTCTTTTTAGCAAGTCTGTAAAACAATGATTGGGAATAGGAAACCAAGCCAGAATACCATACACAGACAGCTGTTTCGGGTTGTTTGACCCTCATCAGTGTGTAGTAGGTTTCTGGCTTGGCTGGTGAGAGGCTTGCGATGGGGGTCAAGAGGGGTGTCGTCTCACCTTAAGGAGAGCACCCAAAAAGTGTGTGGAGAAGCCTATTACCCAGAGGAGCGTGCACGGCCTTATAAGTCTCCTCACCTTTCAGGTGTCTTCTCACACCCTATCTGAATGATCTCCTTGAGGAGAAATGATGTCCCCCACCCCTGACCCACTCAACCCCTAGGTGTCGCCACACACTTTTTGGTTGTTCTCTTTAGGCCTCCTGCACACGGACGGAAATTCCACGGCGGGATTTCCTGCAGAATTTTCACCCGTGGAAGCTGCCATAGGATTGCGTTAGCAAACACAATCCTAGGCAGACGGCTGCGATTTGTCCGCGCGAAATCTCGCGCGGCAAACAAATCGTGGCATGCTCTGGGAGCCCCGCACAGAAATCTCACTCCCCGGCCGCCGGCTCCGGTCTGCACTTGCCGCGGAAGCAGGTGAGTACGTGCTGGTCCCTGCAGGGGTGCAGAACGGGTCCCGCTACGAGAATTCTTGCAGCCGAATCCGACCTGGCCGTCTGCAGGTGGCCTTAAAGGGGTTGTCCCGCGAAACAAAGTGGGGGTATACACTTCTGTATGGCCATATTAATGCACTTTGTAATGTACATTGTGCATTAATTATGAGCCATACAGAAGTTATTCACTTACCTGTTCCGTTGCTGGCGTCCCCGTCTCCATGGTGCCGTCTAATTTTCAGCGTCTAATCGCCCGACTAGACGCGCTTGCGCAGTCCGGTCTTCTCCCTTCTCTTGGGTCTCGGCAGCAGCGGAGTTCTGGCTCCGTCCCCTTCTACGCGTCATCGCGTAGCTCCGCCCCGTCACGTTGCCGATTCCAGCCAATCAGGAGGCTGGAATCGGCAATGGAACGCACAGAGGACCTGCGGTCCACCGTGGGTGAAGATCCCGGCGGCCATCTTCGCAAGGTAAGTAAGAAGTCACCGGAGCGCGGGGATTCAGGTAAGTACTATCTGTTTGTTTTTTTTTATCCCTGCATTGGGTTTGCCTCGTGCCAAACGGGGGGCTATTGAAAAAAAAAAAAAACAGTTTCGGCGCGGGACAACCCCTTTAAGAAGAAACGACACCCCTCCTGAGCCTCAATATTTTCAGTTCTGCGAAAGCTCACACATCCTAATCATGAAATAGCAACATTCTTTCCATCCTGGACTGCAGACTGTTCATTTTTTTGCTACACTGATACATTGTAACAAAATGTCAACTAGGTCTGCATTGATTTTCTGCTTCTGAAAGTAGAACTAATGGGGAAATACAGACCAATGCTTTATCTGGTCTAAATAAACACTGCACAGGGGTGCGGAGCCACACATGTACTAAGAGGTGATTCTCTATTAAGGCAGTTAGGATATGTGAAATCTACAATATTACAATTCTAAGTTATGCCACTTTTTTGCATAATTTAAAGTAAACCTTACAGGCTGCAGGAAGCCCTGCCTCCTCCCACTAAGCGCCGCCCCCTTGTCAAGTGTACAAGTGGAGGCCATAATGTTTTGTGTAAAACATGGCATGTGCCAAAATTTTCACGTTTTACACACCAGAAAACTGGCATAATTAGCCTAATAAATTTCCCCTAATGTTTCCATTCTTACATGCAAACAGAGATCCTGAAAATGTCAAGAATTAAAAGACTCTATATTAGAAAGTAGCAGAAGTGTTTATTATTACTCAGCAAGTGAAAAACAGGATATATCACCTGTCTTTTTGTTAACTATTTAGAAACAGGTAGTAAAACATTTTCCACTTTTCTGACCTGTTTCTTTTATTATTATTTCAGTTAGTTTCTATGTAATGCCTGTACATGACTAGGGGGAGGGGAGGGATGCATTTTAGCACTTTACAGCATTTAGACATATGCTCATTAAGTATAGACACAATGTACAGGAAGGACACCTTGACTTCTATGGGATAGTGTTGTGAATATGCTCTGTAACCTGTGCAGGGAGGGGGAGGAGGTGAGCTGTGGCCATCAACAATTGTGAATAGTAATGTTGCATTCAAGCCAAACACCAAACACCTCATCTGGATCAGATATAATAGTTGTCCTAAAAGGACAGATAAACACGCAATTTGTACACGAGAACAAAACTAAAAGTGGGGAAAGGGAAATCTCACCCTATCATACTAATATGAGGAAACCCTACCTAAAATTGGGGAAATCACCCTGACAAAAGCAGCCCCACATTCTGGAACTTGGAGGCCATCTAGACTGTCCCTATGTGATAACAAGCGGAGGTGACAATTGACAGATGTACTAAACCAATCAAAACATATAAACACCATAGACTTATGTAATACTCTGTTTCCCCTGAAAATAAGTCCTAGCTAGAATACATTAAAAAAAAGACTATATTACGTAGCAGGCTTGGTCCAGGTCTCTCCTGCTGCTCTCTAGAGGTTTGGAGCGGTTCCGACAGTCCTCAGTCACTCATGCAACATCACTTCCTGGTCATAGGATTCATAAGTCCCACCTTCAGGAAGTGATGGCTGTGATTGGTTCTTCGAATACAATGGTTGTGATTGGCCGTGGCTCAGCCAATTCATAAATCACATCTCTACAATGCGATGGCTGTTGATTGGTTCTTCCACCGCTGCTCAGCCAATCAATGCAGCGCTGGATAAACCGATCACAGCCATCACATTGGTACATCCAGCGGTGCATTGATTGACTGAACAGCAGTCGAAAAACCAACCATAGTCATTGCTTCCTGGAGGAGAAATTTATTAATCCTGTAACCAGGAAGTGATGTTATATGAGCGGCTGAGGACTGCAGGAAGCGTGTTGGAACTGTGGAGAGCAGCGGGAGGGACTTGTTCTGAGCATGCTAGGTAAGTATAATAACAAGACCTTACCCCCAAAAAAGACCTAGTGACTCTTGTGGGGCAAAAACAAATATAAAACAGGGTCCTACTTTGACACGAGGAGGTTGTGGGCCGGACCACGACTCTACCATGCAGATGGATAACTGAAGCTCTCTGAAAGGAGGTGCTGGTGGTTCCCCGATTCAATCAACCATTATTGTGTATATATATATATATATATATATATATATATATATATATATATATATATATATATACAATAATGGTTCATTGCTCTTCTCGACAGACCACCTCCCTTCCAACCAGTCAAGCCCCACATCAGCAGATAGTTGTTTACACATTGGTCCCCAGTGCCAAGTAACGGGGCATATGCACCAATGCTGACATTAAGTTGTCACCCCCAAGTCGCTTCCGTATTGCGGTTGATGCAACATGACAGTGTGGTGACCGTCACACTGTGATGGGTGGATCCTGTCCTCTTTATATCTATAGGTAAAATTGTAGGACTGGACCTCTGGATAAGATGCTGCTTCTCGTGGCAATGACATCGGGGGGGGGGGGGGGGGGGGGCTTTATTATGTGATGGAAACACAAGCAACGCGTTGGGGACTGATTCTCCTTCAGATATTATTTCCTTAGAAATGATTATTATTTACATTTATCAGACACCTTTTACACTAATATTATGATATGCAGTATATAGATACATACAGGTACATATAAACCTCTTGTCTCACAGATGTCAAACAAGTTCAGCTCTGCTACAAGTGTGATTCGGCATTCACTACAGGACTTATTGAACTTTAGAGTGTGTTTGCCAGGTGCTCCGACTCCTTCACATCAGCAGCATATAGAAGGTTAAATCCTTACGCACTTCTTTCTAGTCCTTCAGATTCAATATTTTATGTTGAAAGCATCAATGTTTTAATAAGATGTTTCCCCCTTGAATTCCTGATGCTTTCACAAGATAATATTGAATTAGAACTGAGTGCAATGAAACTCGACTTCCAGGCTTCTAATATGCATCTAATTGAGAAGAAACTAAAGGCAAGAGCAATCTATTTATTTCTACCTGTAATGTTCCTTACCCAGAACTTTTTAAAGGGAATTTGTCATCATGTTTCTGTAATCCTCACTGAGAGCGCCATAAGGTAGTGCCTGTCACACTGATTACAGTGATATGTCTGTTATCAGGATCTGTGCAGTAGTTTTGGAGAAACTTGCATTTTATTAGTAACAGCCAGACAGAGAACTAGTCCTGCATATTGATAAGCTGCAGCCTAGCCACATCCATTCCACTTTTGAGCTAATGATTGGCAGCCCTCTCTCTCTATGCATAGTAAATCATTGGCTGAACAGTAGGGTGGGGTGGAACTAGCCTGTAGCTCTTGAATATCCAGGACCAGGGGCGTAACTATAGAGGATGCAGGGGATGCGGTTGCACCCGGGCCCAGGAGCCTTAGGGGGCCCATAAGGCCTCTCTTCTCCATAATGGTAACCCAGTACTATGAGTAAAGCATTATAGTTGGGGGCCCTGTTGCAAGTTTTGCATCGGGGCCCGGGAGCTTCAAGTTACACCTCTGTCCAGAACTACTTAAGGGGGTTCTGTCATACAAAAACAAAACTCAATACTTGCCTATTCCTCCCCAGACAGTCTTCTTACTGCATTTTCTCCTCACCGATCTTCTCCTGGCTCCTCTAGTCCCCCGGGTCACATCACCTCCGGCTGACAGGACCCTCTTCTTCCTCTTATATAGCGTCCATTCTTGGAATTCTGCTTCCTGCAGGTCAATGTATGCTACATCACTAGTGAATACCGAATCCTACGCCGGGCTGTTGCCGAGACTGCGCATGCGCAGTGTCTTGCCACGAGTGTTCATATACTATTGCCGTGAGATAGCATGCATGCACAGTTGCAGCAATAGCCCGTTATAGGATTCTGCATTCTCTGCTAGGCAGTGAATGCTACATCACTAGTAACATAGCATACATTGACCTGCAGGAAGGAGACTGCTGAGAATGTACGCTTCGTCACAGGAAGAAGAGGACCCAGCTGGCTGGAGGTGATGTGACCGGGGGACTGGAGGAGCCAGGAAAAGATTGTTAGGGAGAAGATTTGGTAAGAAGACTGCAGGGGGAGGAATAGGTAAGTACATGGAAAATTTCAACTTTCTATTACACCAAGAAGTGAGAGAATTAGATTCCGTACATAAAATTTGGATGCTAGTTCTTTTCCGCTAGAATTGAATAATCGAGTTGGGACCCATTAACTTTTCCTATTTATGACATAATCAATGCTCGTGCAAAATTTCAAATTTCTGTGACATTGGGAAGTTGGAGAATTAGATTCCATACGTAAAATGTGGACGCTAATTCTTTTGCGCATAGAATTGAATAATCGAGTTGGGACCCATTAGCTTTTCCTATTTATGACATATCCAATGCTTGTGCCAAATTTTAAGTTTCTATGACATTGGGAAATGAGAGATTTAGATTATGTACGTAAAATTTGGACGCTCGTTCATTTGCGCTAAAATTAAATAATCGAGTTGGGACCTCTTTAATTTTCCTATTTTAGACATAATCTATGCTCTTACCAAATTTCATGTTTCTACGACATCGGGAAGTTGGAGAATTAGTGGCGAGTCAGTCAGTGAGGGCTTTCGTCTTAAATATATAGATTATCTTTTTTTTGTCACTGCAGGCTTGCTGCTCTCACTCACAGTGATGGCATTATGAATGCAGCAGTGGTCACACATGTGCAGCGCCACTCATGCAAGCGCTCGCTATCTTCGGCAGTTCCAGAGAAAATGAATGGAGCAAAGCCACGCATGTGCAAACACTGCTCACTTCAATCTCTTCCTCACTGCTGGGGGTACAGCAACCCAACTTAGAGGAGGAAGGGGAAACGCATCCCCTATTCTTGAGACTTTTATCACCTATCCTGTGCCACAACCTCTTTAAGGGTATGTTGGATAGCTGTCAGACAACCGTTCATTCACCTGGTACCTATCTTGCCAGAAGAACTGCATATACATGCACATTTGACTCAGCAGCATTGACTCAGAGTGTACATGTGTTCGTTATGTATATAGAAGAAAAAATGCTGCCAAACATCTCTGGCAGCAGCTTATCTCCATGAGAACAAAATGACTGAGTGTTTTGAAAACCAATGGCTTCATCCTTATCCCCCTCAACATCTTCCATCAAAGTAGAGTTGGGTCACTGCCCTACACATTAGATGATCAGCTAGTGGTGGAGGAGCTTCCTGATTTTCTCCTAAAGAGACTAAATGACTCCAGCAGCTTCAACAGTATTGGCCACAACTCCACATCTTTTTGATTATATGATTTGTGTAATCTCTAAGCCCTGTCCCTTTCCAGTGATATGGCCATAGCATCAGTCATTAAGCCATGCCCCCTTTGATGACATGATCAGAAACATCATCGTGGGGGATGGGCTTGTATGGTGGCCATTTTGAATCAGGGAATGATGCAGCATCAATGAAGTGGAAAAGGCAGCTATAGGAGATAGTGTGGTGTGCATGTATGAGCCTCTTTATCCCGCTGTTAGGGTTTGTGGCATTGACATCTCCTTTGATAACAAAAAGGTCCGGGATTGGGCTAAGGCCAGCAGAACAAAAATACCCCTGTAGACATCCAAGGAGTAGGGCCCAGGGGAATAGTGGCCTAGTGACCAAAAGGACACAGTTGAGGTGCTACAATCCTGCTGAAAAGGCTGGAGGGCAGAGAGTAGTGTTGAGCAAACTGAACCAATAGAACCTTATTTCAGATCAAACTATGCTAAAAGTTTGGTTCAGCATGAACTGGAACCAAGCTTTTAGGAAAGTTCAACCTAAAACAGGGTTCTACTGGTTTGGTTGACTCAATAGAGTGCTATACAGGACTCTTATGGCTAATTCGGATTGAATCTAACTTTTTCAAATGTTTGCTCACCACTAGTACAGTGGCTGCTGTACTGGGGAAGTTAACGTGGTCCTAGCAGGCCGGAGGCTCAATAAACCTTGCAACACAGCATGCCCAATTTTATAGAAGAGAAGACATACATGGAGTTATGAGCTGTGCTCTTGCCCTTTACAAAGTTGCAGTACTTTAGATTTCTTAATAACTACCTGACTTCTTATCTGGGTGACCGCCATGTGATAACATGTGACTGTCTCTACATAGATGCTCACAAAAGAGTCCATTTGCCATACAAGAGATTCCCTCTCTATCCAGAATTGTTTTAGGTCATCCACAAAAGGATGTAAGAAATGGGAGCATGTAGAGAAACAAGACACTCTGTAAGGTATGTGCTGTATGCGCACTGAGAAGGGGGATTGGGGGTAGCAAAAGTTCCAAGCCATAATGTGGTTCCGGTGTTAGTACATATAGATCAATTAAGGTCACTCTTTGCCAGACAGAGTTTCCCATAGACGTGTCAAGGGGTCAGTGGAAGTAAATCTAGCATTGATCGATATGAACTTTCTATAGCAACTGTTTGCCTATGAAGGTCATCATTCAGGGTTAGCTGATTCAGCAGCTCCTGACACTTTCGCATTAAGATGAAGTGCAGAACACAAACTTTTCTTTCTTCCCTTTTCATAAAGCTATGTGTAAACAATCCACGTGGGCAGCAGGGAAAATCTAACACAGCATATTCTACTTTTCATGCAAGTGAGTACATTATGCAGTTAGATTATGCAGCGGCATGTATATTTTATTATTATCTAGTTTTCCCCATCAAACAAAAATCTTAAAAGAACAGGCTGGATAATACTGGTTTTGTGTTACACCGAGTGCAGGTCCTAAGGGGCCGTAAATAATACAAAAAGCATCAATGAGAGAATTCCAAGGCCGAGTTAACAGTGCGCCGGGCCCTAGGCATAACGGTGAATTTAGGCTACTTCGAAACAAGTATACAAAATACAAGATGTATAAATAAATCTTGAGTCAAAGGCCGAGCATTAGAGACAAGGATGGTAGTAGAGGACTTACCCTTAGAAGTTAATGTTGTCGTAGAGGCAGGCTAAAGAGAGGCACCAAAAATTGTGCCAAAATCACAATGCTTGCCAAAATTTGCACCAAAATTTTGGGGGGAACTGTGAATTTTAAGCAGCATAATTGGAAAAAGGCACACAGAAGCTATGAGAGGAAGATCAGAGGGAGGGCTGAACTGAGTGGGCATAGGACTGAGCCAGAGAGAGAGAGCTGGAGACAGTGGTGCCAGGGCAGAGAGGAGCAGGACTGACCAACGCCAGTGGACAGTAGTGATTTCGTGTTAGCGGGTTACTGCAGTAATACTTATTTGCTCAGCGTAACTTGGCACAGCTGAGCACCAAAGTATAAATATAAGTATTAGGGCGCCCACCCACTGGCGTTTGCGATCTTCGTGCGTGAAAAACGCCGCGTTTTCGCGGCGTTTTTCCCGGCGTTTTTTGCCGCGTTTTCGTGGCTTTTCCATTAATTTCCATTGACTTTCATGGGTGCATTAGGAGAAAAATAAGGACACATATGCAACTGACAGTTCCTATGTTAAAAAACGCAACGTAACGCAACGCAAAACGCCAGTGGACAGGAGTACATTCAATTCTAATGGCTCTGCAGGAAAAACGCAAAACGCAAAGAAAAAAAAATCGCCAGTGGGTGGGCGATAATATAATGAAGGAGATCACAGTTCATCTTTCTAACTGCATAATTATTGGTCTGCAACTAATTTAGGTGAATAGACAAATGGGACAAATTTTACCTTGATTCTGATACCCCAGTGCAGAAAGTTATCCTGTCTTAAGCCATCAGAAAACTGTTATACTCTTATCTTAACACAACAAAAGCCATTATTAAGTAATTAAAGTAATTAAAGTAATGAAATATATCAACCTGATAGAACTACACATCCTGATATAAGGTCATGTTAACAGGCAAGTTGAAGAGGAACCCATGTGTGTGGAGTAGTGCTAATCACAGTGTCCTGCCTGCAGACAGAAATGGTACTGGCCCTAGCTGGTCACGTAATTCTGTGCTGACTAGAGATGAGCGAACCTACTCGGCCACGCCCCTTTTCCGCCCGAGCGCCACGATTTTCGAGTACTTCCGTACTCGGGTGAAAGGATTCGGGAGGCGCCGTGGGTGAGTGGGGGGGTTGCAGCGGGGAGTGGGGGGGGGAGGGAGAGAAAGAGGGCTCCCCCCTGTTCCCCGCTGCTACCCCTGCTCCGCTACGCCTCCCCCCGCCCCCCTGGCGCCCCCCGAATCTTTTCACCCGAGTATGGAAGTACTCGAAAATCGTGGTGCTTGATCGAGTAATTACTTGAAATGAGTATATTCGCTCATCTCTAGTGCTGACACATCATGGGATAACTAGCACAGCATAGTGGAGATAAAGCAGAGAGAAATCTCAACATCAAGATGGTGTCTGATAAGCATCACAAAAGAAGGCTGTAGTGCATGGCAGTAACTGCAATATACATAACTAATGTCAAAAGTGCGGCAGGCGATCAGGTGAGGGGTGCAATAATGGAATAATGCGTTTTCACCGAGTAGCCCTTTAACATTTCCTGCAACTGTGCATTTCTTAAATGTCACGATGATGTTACTATATCTGTATACATTGGTAGTATTTACTGATAAAGATGTGAACAAAGGCTGGCGCATATCTACAGAAACAGACTACATAAAGCCTTTGTGTTACGTCCGAGCCAGACGCTAAGCATCTTGTCCAGATTGGACATATTAGTTGTCCTAAAAGGACAGATATACACATAATATTTAAACGCGGAGAAAAAAACAATAATAACGGAACTAAACAATGGGGAAAGGGAAATCTCACCTTATCTTACTAATACAAGGAAAACCCTACCTAAAATCAGGGCAATCACCCTGACAAGGGCGTTAACATTTCTGGAATCTGGGGGCTACCTAGACTATCCCAGGAAGTTATCAAGTGGGTGACAATTGACCGATGTAAATAACAATAACCACAACAGTTTAAGAAGCAGATGTTACAACACCAATTAATAAGTATAACACCAAGGACTTATCTGACACCAGGAGGACATGGACCAGACTAGAACGCCACCATAAATCCTATATGAAGAAAGCTTCAATCTCCCCAAAATGTCAGTCCTACATATTTATTAATTTGACAACCCCCAAAACAATGTCCAAGACAGGACTGCAGAAATAATCATAAAAAAACTGTTTATTAAAAATTACATATATAATAAAAATATTTTAAAAAAACAACAGAACCTGAAGGAAATGCAGCATCAATGCAGGGGAACGAAGCTAGGGGCAAAATGTTTGCTTCAGGGCGCAGAGATTTCCAGAACCTCCATTACGTGGTAACACTTTATTATGTGCATGATATTGAGCTTGGTTATGCCGATTGTTGGTTGGTATGAGCATGACTGTCTTTAGGCATTTCTTATATGTGTGACCTGAGATGATGCATTTCCCTATGTATTGATGCTGCATGTTTTGGGGGTTGACATAGAATTCCGTCATGCAGAGGAATAACTGGCGCCCTCTGAGAGAAGGAGCCAGAATAAATGTACAACACAAAAGCTGATTGGCTAGCTGGGGCAAGCACCTCCCAGCCGACCAATCAAACCAAACACCAGCCGATGATCTTTACATGTCAGTACCCCGTTACTAAAGACACGGTGTATGCACTGGCGTCATGGTCACATAGACCGGGGCTGACTCTGTGACATTACAACATCCTGGTTGGTGCACCACAACAGTTTATTAATAGTCCGTAACCAGTGAAACACATTCTTCATAGGAGCTGTGTACACAAAACACTAGAATACCTTTCATCAAAAATGTTTGTGAAATTGCTAAATTTTATTTAATTTTAGTTGTTAGAGTTAATGGTAACTGATTTAAAGAAAAAAGCCAATTTATGCAAATCCCCATCCGGGCAGATTTCAAAAACATCGGCTTACCGAAAGGAAAATGTTAATAGCATTGAATTATTTGTGTCGCATGTTTATAAAATGTGCAATAAAATATAATGCCTACATTAGAAAATACTAATATCAACTTCCCCCTTCGCTTTTCATCCACTTTGTAAAGGGAAACCGTTTCCTGGGGTTATAAACAATGCTTACTAATAATGAGATGTTGTCCTTGTACGTTTCACTTTGATGGATGCCTATTGTTCGCTTTCAAATGACATAATTCTACAGGGGGAAACAAAATGCGACTTGTATACACCAGCGGAATTTTTATCTTACCAAACAACCAAGATTTGCTGACAGAAGACTAGAAATGTGAAATAAATGTACATTTCTTCACCGTGATACCGATACAACTAGGTGCACCCCGAAAAGAAACATTGATCCATCGCAGAATGCTGAGTGAAAAAAAGAGACGCTTCTTCAAGATGCTGAGGTTCTTGAAAGAGAATCTTAATATTAAAAGGTCATTCATAGGTCTGTGCTTCCAGTCTGCTCAAGGAAATGTCAACAAAACTTGACCGTACAAGCATTTTTCAATAGATTATTTATTTTCCGAAGTACATCGCACACTGAGCGGATGCCTAAAATGAGCTGGAATATTTTACACCCATATCAGAAGAATAATATAAAACTTTGTATCGACATTGTACCTTCATACAGGTAAAAGATGATAAAGGTTTCTTGTACAATGTTGTTGCTCTGTAGGCAAAAGAGAGGTAAAGACAAAGGCCAATTGACTTGTAAATGATGGCCTAGTGGTGGGTTTGGGTAGTGTAAAGGCCCGTTTAGACACACAAATGATCACTTAAAAGATTGCTTCTGGGCCATCATTTAGCATAATCTATTAATTGGTACTAATGCCTGTTAGTACCAATTAGTAACATGTGAGCCCCTGGGAGCTGAATTTATTCAGAGGACCACCCACTGTTCTCTGAATAATTTCTTTTTGTTCTGCTGGCGGGGCTGACAGCTGAGAACAGCTGAGACAATGCAATCAACTGTTCTCAGCAGTCCCCGGGCAGAGCACAGCATATAGTTCCTCTTATCAGCTGTTCTACTCAATCATGGTTTTCAAGCCAAGCTGGAAACTGTCGTTCGGCAGAAAACTGAACGATGGACACATTTAGACTAGAGATGAGCGAGCATACTCGTCCGAGCTTGATGCTCGTTCGTGTATTAGGGTGTTTGAGATACTCGTTACTCGAGACGAGCCCCACGCGTTACTCGAGTCAATTCCATTTCCTTCTCTGAAAGTTTTGCGCCATTTTCTGGCCAATAGACATGCAGGGAAGGCATTACAACTTCCTCCTGTGACGTTCCAGCCCTATCCCACCCCCCTGCAGTGAGTGGCTGGCGAGATCAAGTGACCGCCGAGTATTTAAAGCTTTCCCGCCCACTGCTCGCGCAGACACTCGCTGGCAGAAATTAGGGAGGGTGCTGATGCTATAGTTAGAGTGTTGGCGTCTTCAAGAACCCCAATGGTCCTTCTTAGGGCCACATCTGACCGTGTGCATTACTGTTGTGGCTGTTGGGAGCAGTTTTGCTCATTTTTTTTTTTATATCGGGCGTGCAGGCTATAGCGTTCTCAGGCTGCAGTCTATACTACGTAGTATAGGGGCAGTATTGGTCAGGCAGGGACAGTGGTAGTGTGGAATCCTGTCTAGAAGAACCCCAATGGTCCTTCTTAGGGCCACATCTTACCGTGTGCATTACTGTAGTGGCTGCTGAGAGCATTTTAGACACAAATTTTAGACACTAAATTTTAGACTCAACGATTATTGCTCAAAAGATGGCCTTGGAGCGAATTTTGAGCGATAATCGTTGTGTCTAAATGGGCCTTAAAAGAAATATACACGGAATTACCACTTTATTACAGTCACCAATCTAGTAGCAGGATGGACCTCCTTTGGCCCTTAGAGCTTCAGCAATTCATCGTGATAAATACCACTAGGTGATGAAATTTCTCTGCAGGATATTGGCCCATATTGACAGTAAGCTGAAGTTGACTATTACACTTCCAACACTTCTACTTCTGACACGTTGGACATGGAAGTGTAATAGCTGCTTCATTTTCCATTGGTTTCAATGGAAGTGAAGCCGTCTATGGCACGTCCACATCCCAACCCTGATGACAACGTCTAGCCTGCTGCACTGACAGTAGGCTGGGTGATCGGCTGATCAATGGGGATCCCGAGTGGTGGATCCCCGGTGATTTACTATTGATCACCTATCCTGAATTTAGGTCATCAATAGTTTTTTGCCTAGAAAACCTCTTTAAGACTGTAAAACCATTGGTAGCAAAACTAATATAAAACAAAACTAATATAAAACAGTCAACATGCTGCATGAATTCATGAGAAAACCTATAACAGAAGCATTAGTCAGCTCCGAATATCTGATATCCTTCTATCTTTGCTCCTGTTTCTATACTGAATTGTATTCTTTATTATAGGAACAAATCTAAAATTGGTTTTGTCTATACATTAAGAACTAGCTCAGCAGCCACTATAGATGTCTAGATTGCCTCCAGTGCAATCCATATGAGCAATTTCCCAGAATCACTCCCCAGATTGAAACTGATGTTCAATTTGAATCTATTCAACTTCATTGTCCTTCAATTGATCCGTGAGAAGATGTTGCTGTGTATCCTTCCCAGAAGCTTTATATCCTGACTTGTTTTCATGAGTTGGAGAAGATTCTGGATGTTTCATAGATTGGCTGTATACTGCTTTTGTGTCACAAAATGTGTTGGAAAATAAGAAATATTAAAAAAGGACTAGGATTACCGTAGGTAAAGTATGCTATATCAGGATTAGTTATAGCATGTTAGAGTATATCACAGTTAGTTATTGGGTGTTACAATATATTGGGGTTAAACCTGGTTTATACACAACGATTATCGCTCAAAAGATGTTTAAGCATTCTTTTTAACGCGATAATCGTTGTGTGATTGCTCAAACGTTGGGCGATCACCTTGCTCTCAGAGTGGGGGATGCAGAAGACAAGCGGGGCTGCTTGTCTTCTGCATCCAGCTGTTCTCTGCACAGAGCGCCCGGCTGTTATACAGCCGAGCGCTCCGAGCAGGGGATGCAGATGATAAGCAGGGCCGCTTGTCTTCTGCATCTAGCTGTTCCCCACTCGGAGCGCCCGGGTGGTATATAGCTGAGCGCTCCGAGCGGGGGACAGCTGTGTTTTTCATACCCCGCCTGCCTTCAGGGAGCGGGATACAGATGAAACAATAGTATCAGCTGTATCCCACTGTAAATCCCTGATTAATGATCGCTGATCTTTCAGCAACGGCTTAATGAGAACTGCACAATGTCAGTGCAGTTAGATAGAACGATTATCGCTCAAAAGACGGCTTTGAGCGATTTTTGAGGCAAAATTTTTGTGTCTAAAAGGGCCTTTAGTTGTAGTTAGAGATGAGCGAGCACCAAAATACTTGAGTGCTCGTTACTCGAGTCGAACTTTCAGTGATGCTCGAGAGTTTGTTTCGAGTAACGAACCCCATTGAAGTCAATGGGCGACTCAAGCATTTTTGTATATGACTGGTGCTCCGCTAAGGTTTTCATTTGTAAAAATCTTAGCAAAACACCAAAGTCATGTAAAAAACCCAGAAATGGATAGGGCAGGCGAGGAGCAACATGCAGGGCTGCATTTCGGGCTCTGAGGTCTCACTTTTAAGCCACAATAGTGGTAAGAGTGAGACCCCCCTGCACTGTCAGCATAAAGATCGTTCTCCTCTGCCACAGCTGTAACAGCTGTGGCAGAGAAGAACGATGTTAGCCAATTGAATTCAATGGAGCCGGCATATACAGCCGGCTCTATTGAAAGCAATGGGCTGCCGGCGAGCGCGGGATGAATTTTCGGGAAGGGCTTAAAAATATAATCCCTTACCTGAAAATCATCCTAAAATGTGTAAAAAAAAAAAAAAATGTATACTCACCTTTCCGCTGCAGCCGGAGTTCAGCCGCGTCTGGCCGGCAGTTCTCCTGAACTGCTTTCTGTAGTATTCAGCAGCCGGGGATTTAAAATCCCCTGCTGCTGAATACTACTCAGAGCAGTTCAGGAGAACTGCTGGACGGCCGCGGCTGAACTCCGTCTGCCGGGACAAGGTGAGTATATTTTTCTTTTACTTTTAACACATTTCTGGATGAATTTCAGGGAAGGGCTTATATTTTTAAGCCCTTCCCGAAAATTCATCCCGCGCTCGCCAGCAGCCCATTGCTTTCAATGGAGCCGGCTGTATTGCCGGCTCCAATGAATTCAATGGTCAGTGCTCGTTTAATCGAGACGAGTGCCGCGTGGTGCTCGTTTCGAGTAACGAGCATCTCGAGCACCCTAATACTCGAACGAGCATCAAGCTCGGACGAGTATGCTCGCTCATCTCTAGTTGTAGTATATTAGCGTTGTTTTTACTGTGTTATATTACGGTTAGTTATACTATATTATAGTATATTATGGTTAGTTGTTTGTTATATTAGAATTAGTTATAGTGCGTTAGAGTATATTTAGTTATTAGTTATAGGATGTTACAGTATATTATGGTTAGTTATAGGAGGTTACATTAGTGTTATATTAGGATTCGTTGTAGTATGTTTAATTAGAATTTGTTATAGTGTGTTATATTAAGATTAGGTCTACTACTGTATGCTATATTAGGATAAGCGGTGAGCAAACTGAATCAGTATAACCCTGTTTCGAGTTGAACTTTAGTAAAAGTTTGGTTCAGCAATAGAGATGAGCGAGCACGCTCGGTTAAGGTAGATACTCGAGCGAGCATCGCACTTCTCGGGTATCTGCATACTCATCCGAGCAAATGCGGCGGTTGGGGGGGGGGGGGGAGAAAGAGAGAGAGATCTCTCTCACTCTCCCCCACCCCACTCTCCATATATGAGAGGATAGGCCATTACTTATTGGTTATACACATAGCAGAGTTCAGCTGGTATCTCAATATATTGCATCTCAAAATGACTCTATTAGTAGATGAAGGTCATTTCTTTATATTGCTGATGCCCAGATGTATGGAAAATAACCATTATAGGCAATGTTACAATGGGGACATATGACCAAGGCATACAGTAGTTCATTGTTTACCCTGCTAGTGGCCCCTGGCATTGATTGGCATCATCTATTCTTATAAAAGCAGTGTTATAAATCGTACATAATCTGGATTACCCATCTGACAAAGATTACCAGCATTAATGGAAACTAAAGCCTACAGCTAATTTATAGCAGTTTTCTATACTAGTAATAAACCTCGTGTCACTTACAGTAAATTAATTCACTAGATTGGTGAATTCAAACATAATCGTATATAGTAATTCTCCTGAGAGCCTGAAAGCAAACTGCTTTAATAAATGGTGTTTTTTGTAATTGGTTCTCAACATTTCCTAAGTAATTTTTTTCTGCATGGGCGTCTTATAATTAGATATTAAACTGAATATTTCTAGAAACAGAAAAACAATATCCTGCATGGGCGACTAATCTTGTTTGGTTGTGTTCATGACTAAACCCCTGACCTGGAAAATTTTCCTTGTAAAATTCTGTGACTATTTGGGCATTAAGGAAATTACTCCTGAAAATCAATTCTTCAATTGAACCCTTGCAATATATAGAGTGGTTACATCAATCTTATGTAGATTATTGCTACCCCTGTTTCCCTAAAAATAAGGCATACCCTGACAATAAGACATAGCATGATTTTCCAGAATTTTTGAGGATGCAAAATGATTTTTCAGGCTTTTTGAGGATACTTGAAATATAAGCCCTACTCCAAAATTAAGCCCTGCTAACAGTTAATTTAAAAAAAGTCAATTTAAATAGTGTCCAGGCAGCTATACATGTAAAAAAGTTAAACCTTTTTGAACAAAAATTAATATAAGACACTGTCTTATTTTCGGGGGAAACAAGGTATTACCAAGAATGGTAGTATACATTTGTCCTATATGATAGATGAAAATAATGATAAAAAGGCAACATTTACCCTCTACCAGATGTTCTTTCAGTGTATTAGTAGAAATCACATGATTAAAGGGATGGACAATACACTTAAGGCCGCATGCACATGAGCGGGTCTGATTCCACATGTGGGAGCCCGCAGTGGAATCTGGCCTTGGCAGCAGTGGTGTCCGCACGTGCCTGTAGCTTCTTTGCTTTTTCTGTACTGCGGATGGTCCACATGGTTCACCGTTGGACATGCCCACTACTGATTTTTTTTTTAAAACTCTTGCTCTTCCCGCGTCATCACTTAGCAATGACACAGAATCCGCGACCTTTCCGCAATGTAAATTGTGGAAGGGCGGTGGACCAGATAGCTTTCATTGACTACAATAGAAGCTGTCCACGCAGAATCCACGCAAAAATGGAGCATTCTGCGATTTTCCATCTGCGCTCGAAAACCGCAATTGGTTTCCGCTCGTGATCATGAAGAATCACTGTTCCATTGTAACAATTGCTGTGGAATCCGGAGGCAGACACCGGCTCCAGATTCCACAATGCAAATCTGCCTGTTGGCATGAAGCCTAAAGGAGTTGTGTCCAAGTAAAAAAAAAATTAAATGGGTTGTCCAGTTGTAAACTATTGAAGGCCTATCTGTTGAATAGGCCATTAATAGTAGATCAGGGGAGGTCTGCTGCCCAAGACTCCTCCAATCAGCTGTCTCCTAGGCTGGTGTGTTCTTGCACCGAGCCTATTTCTGCAGGAAGCAGACAACTCCATTCCCACCGAAGTCTCCAGGCTTTGTATTACAGGTAAAGTTGTCCCTGATGTCAATGAGAACCTCGCCTGTAATACCAAGTCTAGCTATTGCATTTAGAAAGCAGCTCGATACATGATCACACTGGCTCTGTAAACAGTTGATCAGATTGGATCCTGAGAAGCAGACGCCCAAAGCTCTTGTTGGCCACCAATGGTTTACAACCGGACAATCCTTTCAAACAAGCAGCCATGCTACAAAATAAGAAAATAAACCATACTCTCCTCTATTTCCCCTTGGGAATGCAACATTGGGTCCTTCAATGATGCATTTAAAGGGGTATTCCCACCTGTGCCTTTCATAGCTGAGATGGAAACTGCTACTGTGGCTACCGGCAACCAATCAAAGTCTAAGGAGGGTGTGAGTGCTTGACTACTAAAACAGCATTACAATAAATACTTGCTCTTTTAGACGCGCTTGCGCAGTCCGTTCTTCTGCTCTGAGCACGAGCCGCTTCAGCATGCTCGCCGCTACAGCTCTTCTGCACATGCGCAGATGAGCTGTAACTTCTCGGGAGCGCGCTGGAACGGCCATTCTGCTACCATCCTCTGTTAGAGAATGGTGCAGAAACTTGAGAAGCCCAGCCCAGCAGCCCAGCCGAGAAGCCCAGCCCAGCAGCCCAGCCGAGAAGCCCAGCCCAGCAGCCCAGCCAAGAAGCCCAGCCCAGCCCTGCCGTGAAGCCGCCCATGTAAGTGAGGGGTCGGGGGTCGGGGGTGATGTGCGCGCTGGGGGGCCTCCCGCCGGGCCCCGAAGCCTTCGTCTGTTGTCAGGGGCCTGTCGCCGGGCCCCGGAGCCTTCGTCTGTTGTCAGGGGCCTGTCGCAGGGGAGCCGGGGCCTAGCACGGGGGAGCCGGGGCCTAGCGTCGGTTACCTGCTGCCTGGTGGTGGGTGACTGTGGCCCAAGAGCGTGTGCCGTGGTTGGCGGCCACAGTGGGTCCGGTCGGCAGCTGCGGGGCGTCTGGTTGTCAGGGAGACACAGCTGGTAGCGTCTCGGGAGCACGCACGTCGGGCGACAGCAAGCGACGGGAAAAGAGCCGGCGGCCATCTTGGGGAAACTTTTTATAAGTTGCTGAAACGCTGAAACTGTAAGTAGAAACCGGCTAGAAAAGTCATTTACAGGGGGGCTTAGTAATGTATGCTTAATTAGGGGGACTGGGCAAAAAAAAAATTTCACTGCTTCCTCGAGACAACCCCTTTAATATTAACATTATCAACATCTTTGGGACGTTCGTGTGCAGTAAAGGGACCTGAATTGTGCACCCACTACATGTGAGACATAAATTACATGCCTTCCATTAAAAATGACATTTTGATATTTGTTTTTCCAGTTTTAATGTGACTACCAGGAGGGAAACAGATCTGGAGGAAAGAGGATATTGCAGCATTATGCCACACTTCTACCAAACATCATATAACTTCATGTCATTTCTCATTTCCATCATGTATATCTATGATTTGTACAACCCATGAGAACTGTTTCCGATATGCAACCCTCTAATCCTATATAACCTAACAAGCGGTGAAACACAGAGGGGAAATAACGGCTTAGCAGTGCTGACAGTGATCCTGGAGGAAACGGTAGCATGTTCCCATCTCAGATTAGATTATATTGGCTCAGGGAATCTATATAAATTGTGTTCACTTCAGCTTCATGAAAACGTCTCAGGTATCAGGAAATGTATTCAAAATGGGATCTTCATGTTCAATTTAAAATTTGGATTGAAATCCTGTCAAAGTTTATTACCGTCTCTACGGTCGCTAAAGGAAAGACTGACAACAACCGCATTGTCTTATGTAGGAAAGCATTCTACACCGTTTCTATAAATCGTCTTCAGTTTTTACCCTAAAATTAGTTTATTTAAGGACTAAAAAAAGTATCACAGATTATAAAAGCCGAGGGCCAACTAAACACTGCATATTGTGTTAGCCAAGGGCCATGTCAAATGAAATGATACATTGTAAGCAAGAAATAGGAGGTTTTTAGAATACGAAAACAAATGTGCACATTATCCCATGAGTAAGAAAAGTCGGATCCTTAGGAAAGAGTCCAGACGGACCTTTACAACCCAAAAATATTTCATTACTAGCTATGTAAAAATGTAACAAAATCGTGTAATGACACATTGTTGTGGCGCATCTTCTGCCACCAAGAAGTAGATCGGGAATGATGTCCCTGACCCAGGGGCGTAACTATAGAGGGTGCAGGGGATGGGGTTGCACCCGGGCCCAGGAGCCTTAGGGGGCCCATAAGGCCTCTCTTCTCCATATAGGGAGCCCAGTACCATGAATAAAGCATTATAGTTGGGGGCCCCGTTCCAGGTTTTGCATTGGGGCCCAGGAGCTTTAAGTTACGCCTCTGCCCTGACCCATGTAACCATAACCTCGGTGCATGCGCTCTGTTATTTGGAACTGTGTGCCGTCCTCTGAACATCTCTCCATAGTGTATGGGCTGATGGGTCAGTAGGGAGGTGTTGTCTCTAGGCAGCCAATAAGTCATGATGGAAGTGTATTTATTCCGGCCGCACCTCTGTATAGACGCCGGTTATTGTCCTGCTTATGGTGCGTAGTATGACTGAGGTCTCCTGTCAGTTATCTACCAGTGGCTACGCAATCTTTGTTTGAGATTTATTGATTATCGCCTAGTACTGAATTTACATTGCTCAGTCCATCTCCTAAATTTATTCTTCCTATATTCCATCCAGGGAGAGACTAGGTGCCATGGTTTCCTGATATAGAGCCGTCCCTATTGGGGTGTTCACAGCACTTTTTAGGCAGGGTCCTTCATGCCAAAGTTGGTTAGGGATGGCATTTGCTTACCCATATTTGTATTGCCCTTTTTCTACCCTATTTTGTGTTCCCTGCATTTTTTTTATACACATCTCTACATTTGTCTCCAGGGGACAATACTAACCTCCTTGTCTGATGTCCCTGTGACATCGATGGGGATGTGGTACCATTCTTGTGCCTTACACAAACATAACACGCATACATTGTCAAAGTTAAGACTTCCGTTGGTGCTGATGATCGGAGGGCAGATGGAACATCCACCCACTCTGATCTCGAAATCACAAAATTTTGAAAGACAGGTCTCCTGCATAGTATTGGTGAAATTATTAACTCTATGTGTCCACAGTTACCAAGGGGTTTTCCATGACTAAACTATTGATGAAGTATTCTCAGGATAGGCCATCAATAGTTGATTGGTGAGGGTCAGTTGAATGAAGAGGCCACAGAACTCGGGTGAGCCCTGTAGCTTCTTCTCAGACCTGTGATGTCATGTTCATCGTTCACATGACCAGAGAGCAGCTCATTCAAGTGAATCAGATCGGGCTGCAATACCAGGCACAGACACTATACAAAGTACATCGCTATGACTGGTATGGACTAAACCAACAGCAATGGTCACTTGAGTGCCACTATTTGCTTCATGGTATGGCCTATTTTGGACCTTCTGAGCCTGTGCCATCTATAGGATGTAAATTTACATCCATTCGTGGGAACCGCTACCCTGCAAGCTTGGTCTCATAAAGAACTTTGTTAATGCGATGGATCAAACTGGATATGGATTTATATACTTAAGACAAATATTCAAAAAATCAATAATGAAAAGATAAAAGGTGCATTTTTGTAGGTCCTCGAATAGGAGGAACGATTCAAGATGACAATTTTACTTGAAAACCAAATTGTTAAAGCTACATGGGTGTCTTTCAAGAGTATTTATCAAAACTTACTAGGAAACCTTAGGGCCAAAAACTTTAGAGAAATAATGACTGATCTTTTAAAATCCACTAGAGAATGAGATGTACCATGTCTTTGAAGATACATCTCCTGAACCAATATCTGGATTCCTTTCTAGCAAATCTTGAAGCAGTAAGTGACAAACACAGGGAATGGTTCCATTAGGATATTGCTGGAATAGACTCCTTACTGTTGGACTCCTAAAGGGATTTTCTAACTATTATATACATTGGTGGCAGTGGCGGATAAGGTATATATCAAAAGAGCAACACTAATACTTACCTCCCTGCTGCCGCTCTGCTTTTCCACCTCCAGCTCTGGTCATCTATCTCCTATTTACTTAGAGTGCAGACTTATTTAGAGTGAAGTGCATGTTCTTTCCAGTTGAAGTCACTCTGTGGCCTTGAAACCTCATGGGGCTGTGGCACAGATTGCTAAGGCAGCAGAAATTCAGTCCTAAGCTCTTGCTCCCAACCTGAAGGTTGTGAGTTCAATCCCTGCATGGTTCAGGTAAGCAACTCAAGGTTGACTCATTCTACCAATGTTGGTAAAATGAGTACCCAGCTTGGTGGGGGGTAATTACTTGAAAGCGCTGTGGAATAAGTTGGCGCTATAGAAAGATTTATTTTTATTTTTGCATAACACAGTGAAGGACATAATTCATCTCAAAGCAGCACTAAATGTTAGATTCCACTATACTGTCTTAAAGAGCAGCTATACTTTTGTAATGCACATATTAAACGATTCTGAAGATTTTTGCAACAGGTTTTAATAGCTTATTCTGTATATTTTTCTTATAAAAGCCTTGTTGTGTTATGGAGCTAGTAGAAGGTGGGGCTGAGAAAACCGTCGTCACCTCACTGCATCCTGGACACAGTACTACTTTATTACTCAATGCCTCCATTGTATTTCTTTTACTTTCAATTCTGCTGTGCCACCAATGTACCCACCACCATGAGTGTTCTACTCTGCATTGCAGATGGCTTCTCCCTTACATGGTGCACTTACTCCTTGCTGGACCGGATGCACGGTCAAGGATTCAGTGCATCGGTTGTACAGTAGTGAATGTCATAACCAAATGCACTGAGTCCCTGGCAGTTCATCAGGTCTTGCAGGGAGTGGGCACACTGTGTAGTGGGGAAGCCGTTTGCTGCACAGAACAGCTTCTCCTGACACCAAAACTGGGTAATGTGGCAGGAGTGGGGCGGGGACTCATGGATCACCTGCGGTGGTGAGATTGGCACACAGGAGGACAGAAAGTAAAGGGAATGAAATGGAGACATTTAGTAATAAACTGGTACTGTGTACGGGAATAGCTGCCGGCAGCTGATGAAGACTGTTATGCAGTGAGGTGAAGATGGCTTTCTCAGCCCCGTCTTTACCTGGCTACATAGCTAAAGAGGGGTTTGTAAAAGGAAAAAAAAGAAAAAATACAGAGTAGACTAATAAAACCTATTGCAAAAAGTCTAGAATCGCCTATTCGCCTATTAGCTACTCTTTAATAAAAGATAAATGCCAAATAATTTGGGGTAAAAAAAAAGAGTTAAAGATCAATTTTACATCATTGAAAGTCTTTTGCTTCATAGAGCAATTATATTCACACTGGGAGAAATGATACAATAGATGTTAGAGGGAGAGAGTTACACCCAGAGGTACTCAAAAAGGAAATTAATTTTCAAAGGAAGAGCTATGGTTGGGGGAGGAATGGTTACAATTGACCAGCCGCATGCATATAGACAAACAGTCCAAAGGGAAATTCTTGTACAGGAATATCCGAAGGCCTAAATATTTCAGACTTTTTAATATTTTCTACATGATGGATTTCATTTATTTACTGCTTTAAGGAATACTGAGGCACGCGAGTAAAAAAATTTTTTTATATGCAAGACGTGGTGTTTCTCATCCTGAGCACATTCCTGTCGAAATCTTATAGTTTGCTCAAGTTGTTGATTATAAAATTGACAAAAAGTCAAGAGAATGTTCTATCTATCTATCTATCTATCTATCTATCTATCTATCTATCTATCTATCTATCTATCTATCTATCTATCTATCTATCTATCTATCTATCTATCTCTTATCTATCTAGTCAGGGTTTCCACCTTGAGGGGGAATGGGCATTACCTTTACATTTAGTCTGCTGCTAAATATGGTTGCCTCACCTGGTGAAACTTGGGTCCGAGGACTCTAGTTTTACTCTTAGATAGGGATTAAAGATGAGCGAACACCAAAATGTTCGGGTTCGCGTTATTCGAAACGAACTTCCCGCGATGTTCGGGTGTTCGTTTCAAATAACGAACCCCATTGAAGTCAATGGGCGACCGGAACATTTTTGTATTTCGCCGATGCTCGCTAAGGTTTTCATGTGTGAAAATCTTGGCAATTCAAGAAAATGATGGGAACGACACAGCAACGGATAGGGACGATGTTAGCCCATTGAATTCAGTGGAGCCGTCAATACAGCCGACTCCACTGAATGCAATGGGCTGCCGGCGATCGCAGGATGAATTGTCGGAAAGGGGTTAAATATATAAGCCCTTCCCTGCAATTCATCCAGAAATGTGTAAAAATAAAAAATATATATATACTCACCTGGTGCCCGCAGACGGAGTTCAGCGCGGCAGGCTGCAGTTCTCCTGAACTGCTCTGAACAGCTGTGAGTAGTATTCAGCAGCCGGGGATTTAAAATCCCCGCCTGCTGAATAAGATGCCTCTGAATGGTCACAGCCTGACCAATCAGAGGCCAGCCCTCACTCACACCCATTCATGAATTCATGAATGGGTGAGTGAGGGCTGCCTCTGATTGGCTCAGGGGCAGCTCTCCTGCCCCTGAGCCAATCAGAGGCAGCCCTCACTCACCCATTCATGAATTCATGAATGGGTGTGAGTGAGGGCTGGCCTCTGATTGGTCAGGCTGTGACCAATCAGAGGCATCTTATTCAGCAGGCGGGGATTTTAAATCCCCGGCTGCTGAATACTACTCACAGCTGTTCAGAGCAGTTCAGGAGAACTGCAGCCTGCCGCGCTGAACTCCGTCTGCGGGCACCAGGTGAGTATATATATATTTTTCATTTTTACACATTTCTGGATGAATTGCAGGGAAGGGCTTATATATTTAACCCCTTTCCCACAATTCATCCCGCGATCGCCGGCAGCCCATTGCATTCAGTGGAGTCGGCTGTATTGCCGGTTCCATTGAATTCAATGGGCAAACATCGTTCTTCTCTGTCACAGCTGTTACAGCTGTGGCAGAGAAGAAGGATTTGTCTTCTATATGTTCTCAATGGGGTTGGCGCTGCTGCCGCCGGCCCCATTGAGCGCATATAGAAAAGATTTCTCAGGGAAGAAAGTTAAAGTAACCCGAACATCCGAACATCGTGTGGTGTTCGTTACGAATAACGAACATCCCGAACACCCTAATATTCGCCCGAGCATCAAGCTCGGACGAGTACGTTCGCTCATCTCTAATAGGGATCTAGAAGTGGATGCCATGAGAATCTGAGATACAAAACCTCTTTGAGGATACATTTACATGTAGCAAATTTGGTACAGAATTTCCACAACAGAAATTCTGCATCAAATTTTCCAGCAAAATTAGCGTAAAATGCTTCATCATTGATTGAATTGAAGGGTCACGTCAAAATCCACACCAAAATCCACAGTGCAAAGTATGAACGCACCCTTTAAGTTTGTCTAACTTAATTTCTTTATTTTAAAACAACTCTTTGCTTGGGTGTACCAGAGCTCCAGAAACACTAGCTCCAAATCTACCTCTTGCTGCTGTACTTACAACTTGCAACAGCCTGATAACAGGATGTCACAATCTGACTGCAGCCTGTAAAAGCATCATCACAGGGAGATATGGAGTTGTGACATGGGAGCTGTGGGGATCCAGGCAAGGTGAAGGTGAGTATAGGCATGTTTAATATGGTTGTACATGGGGAACCCATTCCCGAATAAATAAATAAAAAATAGTTGGACAATAGAGGTGAGCGAGCATACTCGTCCGAGCTTGATGCTCGTTCGAGAATTAGGGTGCTCGAGATGCTCGTTACTCGAGACGAGCACCACGCGGTACTCGTCTCGATTAAACGAGCACTGACCATTGAATTCAATGGAGCCGGCAATACAGCCGGCTCCATTGAAAGCAATGGGCTGCCGGCGATCTCAGGATGAATTTTTGGGAAGGGCTTAAAAATATAAGCCCTTACCTGAAAATCATCCTAAAATGTGTAAAAAGTAAAAAAAAAGAATATACTCACCTTGTCCCGGCAGAACGATGTTAGCCCATTGAATTCAATGGAGCCGGCAATACAGCCAGCTCCATTGAAAGCAATGGGCTGCCGGCGATTGCGGGATGAATTGTCGGGAAGGGCTTAAATATATGTGAGTAGTATTCAGCAGCCGGGGATTTAAAATGACATTCAGCTGAGAGCTGCCCCTGAGCCAATCAGAGGCAGCACTCACTCACCCATTCATGGATTCATGAATGGGTGTGAGTGAGATCTGCCTCTGATTGGTCAGGCTGTGACCAATCAGAAGCAGCTCATTCAGCAGGTGGGGATTTTAAATCCCCGGCTGCTGAATACTACTCACAGCTGTTCAGAGCAGTTCAGGAGGACTGCCGCCGGCCGTGCTGAACTCCGTCTGCCAGGACCAGGTGAGTATATATATTTTTTTTATTTTTACACATTTCTGGATGAATTGCAGGGAAGGGCTTATATATTTAAGCCCTTCCCGACAATTCATCCTGCGATCGCCGGCAGCCCATTGCTTTCAATGGAGGTGGCTATATTGCTGGCTCCATTGAATTCAATGGGCTAACATCGTTCTTCTCTGCCACAGCTGTTACAGCTGTGGCAGAGGAGAACGATCTTTGCGCTGACAGTGCGGGGGGAAGGTCTCACTCTTGCCACTATTGTGGCTTAATAGTGGGACCTGGGAACTTGAGATGCAGCCCAACATGTAGCCCCTCGCCTGCCCTATCCGTTTCTGTGTCGTTCCCATCACTTTCTTGAATTTCCCAGGTTTTCACAAATGAAAACCTTAGCGAGCATCGGCGATATACAAAAATGCTCGAGTCGCCCATTGACTTCAATGGGGTTCGTTACTCGAAACGAACTCTCAAGCATCACTGAAAGTTCGACTCGAGTAACGAGCACTCGAGCATTTTGGTGCTTGCTCATCTCTATTGGACAACCCTCTTTAGATGTAACTGTTTGTTAAAAGATTGATATTCTAATACTTATATCATACAGTTTCAGGCCTTAGTCAGACGGGCGTTTTTAGCCGCGATTTGCGCATGCGTCCGGCGATTTTTTAAAACCATTGCTTTGCAATGGTATCGGACACATGAGCGCTTTTTATGCGCTCGTCCGATAAATTATAGAACAAAAATTTGCAGATCGCACCTATCTGCGATCTGCGATTCCTGTTCTCTTCTGTATATGCGCTTAATGGGGCCGGCGGCAGCAGTGCCGACCCCATTGAGAACATATAGAAGACAAATCATTCTTCTCTGCCACAGCTGTAACAGCTGTGGCAGAGAAGAACGATGTTTGCCCATTGAATTCAATGGAGCGGCAATACAGCCGCTCCATTGAAAGCAATGGGCTGCCGGCGTGCGCGGGGTGAATTGTCGGGAAGGGGTTAAATATATAAGCCCTTCCCTGCAATTCATCCTAAAATGTGTTAAAATAAAAAAAAATTGTATACTCACCTTTCCGCTGCAGCCGGAGTCCAGCCGCGGCCGCTGTCAGTTCTCCTGAACTGCTTCTTGGCACTATTCAGCCGGCGGGGCTTTAAAATCCCCGCCTGCTGAATGATCTGCCTCTGATTGGTCACAGCCCTGACCAATCAGAGGCTGAAAACACTCACACACCCATTCATGAATTCATGAATGTGTGAGTGACTGCTACCTCCCAGCGCTGAGCCAATCAGGGGCAGGTCTGACTCACATCCATTCATGAATTCATGAATGGGTGTGAGTGAGGCATGCCACTGATTGGCTCAGCGCTGAGCCAATCAGGGGGCAGGTCTGACTCACACCCCTTCACACCCACTGCAGGACGGCCGCGCGGAGCTCCGGCTGCCGGCAGAAGGTGAGTATACAATTTTTTTTTATTTTTACACATTTTAGGATGAATTGCAGGTAAGGGCTTATATATTTAAGCCCTTACCGACAATTCATCCCGGGCTCGCCCGCAGCGCATTGCTTTCAATGGAGCGGCTGTATTGCCGTCTCCATTGAATGCAATGCGCTGGACAGCTCCGGCCCGTTTCTAATGAAACGCGGCTAGGAGCAGATTTTCGGGCGATTTGCGGGGGACTTGCGCGCACCGGTCACGCGATTTGCGGATGCGCATCCGTCATGCGATCCGCAAATCGCGCGAAAAAACGCCCGTCTGACTAAGGCCTCAAATGGGTTTGTGCCAAGATGGCTCACGTTTTTCATATGGCCTATCAGGTGTTCCCAGTTCAGAATTCCCCTCTATATACTAGAACATAGAGGTGCTCAGCAAAAATTGCTGTCATGCTGGCAGACCTTCTGTCTAGTGATGAGCGAACTTTTCAAAAGTTTGGTTCTTCCATTTCGATAAATTTTTGAAAAAGTTCGGTTTGATCCAAATTAGTTTAAATTAAGCCCGAACTTCCCCAATACATCTAAAACTGCTAAGAAAAGGAAGGAGGAGGAGAAAAAAATAAATACAAATAGAAGAAAAAGAAACACCATTTTAGTGGTGAGACAAACCGCCCAAGGTTTGGATTTACACCTAATCATGCTTTTATTAACCCTTTCCAATCCAATTTGTATCCTGGTTTTCCTAAGGGGCTTACTCTTTTTCTACCATTATACAACCGCTGGCTGAACCCAGTACTGCATGAGGTGACACGTTGGATAGGCTCCGACAGCAGAGAGGCTGGCAATATACAGTAAGAGAACCCTGACGGACGTCTTCCAACATCGGAGCTGTACAGCCTTAAATCATAATGTCTTCAGACGTCAGACAGTGAATTGGAAAGGGTTAAAGTTTGACCCAAAACAGGTTTTGACTTTACACTCAACATTACCGGTAGTTCACTCAACACTAGTCGCATTGTCCTATTATTGCAGGATGGCCATTCATGTTAATGTACGAAATTTGAAAAATTGACCTGTATCGTTTTTCTTTTTTCTTCATTCATGTTAATGCCTGTCCTGTAAGACTATATTTCCTTTGCAGCATCCTTTGCAGGAAAAATATTAGGCTAGCCATTCCCACCCTCGCCTCCTAACTCCCCCAATCAGCTGTTTGCTTGGATTGCCAAGAGCAGGACTTAGGGTGATGAGCTGATTATTCAGAGTCCATGTTCTCAAGCAAATTATGCATCTTGGCACAAATCCTTTAAGAATTTCTTGGGGTGCTTTTGTTACAACCTACAAAATGCTCCTCTATGTAAAATGTCTGAAATTTAGAGTGAGACAATAAAGTGGAAGAAGTTTCTGATGTGGATCTGAATGAAAATCCATGGTGATATTCAGCAACATAAGCCTGTGCTACATGCAGATTTTGCTGTGGATTGTATTGTGAAATCCACAGTGAAAATCTGCAAGAGGATAACCAAGCTTTGGAGTTGAAAATCCACATCATGCTTGTTTTTCCACTACGTATGGCCGCTCCTGCAGCTCTAGCTCTCTGTTGTGCCGGCTGCCGCCCAGCCGGCGCATGTGCAGAGCAGAGCTGGTGGCCTGGGAGTGACATTTCTGTGCAGGCCTCTGCGATATGTTTTCCGCGTGTGATTTCACACAGACTAATCGCGGCCGTCTGCCTAGGATTGTGTTTTCTAACGCAATCCTATTGCAAGGTCCATGGGCGGAAATTCTGCAGAAAATCCTGCTGCGGAATTTCCGCCCGTGTGCAGGGGGCTTATGGATGCCATTTTCAAAGCCTCATGCATTATAATTTGCTGTGGATTTGTAGAATAGAATCCACACAATAAATCTGTAACATATCCACCATGTTTAATACACCCAGGTAAAGAATGTTTAGAGGAAATGTGTCATCAGAAAATTACCTCTTGTATAAATCAAGCTTTAATGTTAAACATACTTTTTAAGAATTTTTGGTGATTTTTTTTTTTAAATGTCAATGTCACGATTTATATTTAAAAACAGTCAAAATTGTTAAAGTTCTGAAGTTCCCACAATGAACTCTAAACCTAATAATAGTCTGACAGTTACTGATTTGTAGAGAAAACTACTCACAGTGTCTTATTATCATCTCAGGCAGAATTACACTGAGAGGTGACATCTATTTATAGATAACACAGGCTCCTCCATTCAGAATAAGTAATGCCACAGCTCACCTCCTCCCCCTCCCTGTGCACTGATCACTAAGCTTAATAATATTCTGACACTTCCTCTTCTGCAGAGAAAACTCATCAGTCATCTCATTTTCATCACAGGCAGAATTACACTGACACCTATATATATATATATATATATATATATATATATATATATATATATATATATATATATATATATATATATATATATAAAACACAGGATCCACCATTCACAATGGGTGAAGTCACAGTGTACCTCCTTCCCTCCCTGCACAGAGCATGCCCACAATGCTTTCCTATAAAAGTCAAAGATTTTCTGCCTGTCTATTATATCTATAAGGCTTCTGGAAAGCATATAGTGTCGTTAACTGCATCTGAAGCAAGATGGCTGCTCTATTGGTCATGAACAGAAAAAAAAGATCAGAAAATAAAAACTCAGAAAATGGAAAATGTTTCACTATCTGGTATTAATTAGTAAGAAAAAACATAGATGATACATTTTCTTTACCATTAGGTCCATTAAAACGGGTTTCAATGTTAATATGCAAAATGGCCATGCATATTACATGTACTTTGAATAGGAGAACTATATCTGGCCATCAGTGTCCATATCCTCCCGAGTTCATATTCACATTTCAATGCAAAGTTTATGACACTCTGGGGTGATATGTTAAAAAATAAATGGCTACCCAAAACGGTGAGATCTTTAAAGATGATTACGAATCTCAGTTTTACGGCCTGAGCAGATAGACAAACATCAGTAACATCACGCTTTACAACCAACGATAAAATTACGAACACGTTAACCGTTCTGCAATTCAATTTTTTTTCTTTTAATGTTGATGCGAAAGATGAAAATATGGGAATACAATGTTCACATAAAAAAATTCAGTGCTAGAGGGCGTGGCTTCAGAAGCAAAAGTATTTCATATCTTCTAACTTGCCTGTCGGAAGATACAAATGAGCCCACCAATACCCTGAGGCCATTTTCACACAAACATTGCGGCTAACGGAGCTCAAAATTACATGAACGAAGAGTCGCCACGATTTTTCATGGCTGGTTGCGGCATGTTGCAGTGAACTGATGCCACAGCCCCGAAATCCCTCAGTTGGCAAAAACTGCTTGTATCACTTAAAATGCCTCATTTGAGGCACCTGCCATTATTTACTAGAGCTAGCCGCTGTTAAACTCCCTTCCCCCTCCCGTTTTTGGACAGCCTCCAGTGTTTTACTCCCTCCCCCTCCCTTTTTTGGACAGCCTCCAGTGTTTTACTCCCTCTCCCTCCCTTTTTTGGAAGGCCTCCAGTGTTTTACTCCCTCTCCCTCCCTTTTTTGGAAGGCCTCCAGTGTTTTGCCATCAAAAGATAGGACGAAACCTATCTTTTGACGTGATAGAAATATCAGCGTTAAAATATTGCGCCTCTGTTTTATCTTTGTAGGCACGTCAAAACATCGTTTGTCTCAAGGAACCCAGAGGAAACCATTGATTCCAATATTGCAACTATCTCGGTGCATGCAGGAATCAGCTGGGGTTTCTGACATAATCTATGATAAATGTTATAGGCAACATGTGGCCACACCCACTCTTTGCAAAATTGGTAAAGCCTAGAGTATGCCAAAACTGCAACTTTTTTACTCCAGAAATGTTCCATACAAAACACAATAAATATGCCCCACATTTGCATATATGTTTGATATGAAAAGGGTATACAAAAGGCAAGATGGGAAGAAAAAGTATAAGGCATATAAAAAATACATCAAAAATCTGAAAAAGTGACAGCCAAAAAGGCATCAAAAATGCTATTAAAAACTGCATCAAACAGTTTTAAAAAACGCAACTGCATAAAAAACAACCAAAAATATATGTTTGCTGAGGGTTTTTTTTTTTTTTTTGCAGTCGTGTTTTTGATTCGGTAACTTTAGAGTTTTGATGTGGTTTTCTTTCAGCAGCCCTTTTGGTGGATCTTTGATTTGTTTGTAGCAGTTCATTGATGATGCATTTGTTTGTTTGTTCTTCATAGGCTCCTACATGTCTTGATGGATGTTTGTTGCTCATAAGAACCAATCACATCACTGCTTTCATTTTACTAGAGCAGCTTAATTAATGTTGATTGGTTGCTATGTGCAACAGTTTTTTTTCACACAGTTTCAATGCAGGAAGGAAGCCTTTTGTATAATTTATGGGAACATAAGAGGCTTTATGACTCAGCGTGGTGAATAATTTAGACCGTAGTAGATTCAGAATTCCTCTGAAAAAACGGAAACCCGTCAGACAAGTCCAGCCAAAAGCAAAGAAAGTAAAATCACTTCAGGTGAGTGAAAGAGATGAACAACATGACCAACGACTTTATAATGAGTGGGAAAGAGCCAGGACATCAAAGGCCGCAGAGACCCAAGAACAACATTAGGCACTAATTCAAAAAGAGTGAAAGAGCCAGGACATCAAAGGCTGCAGAGACCCAAGAACAGCATTAGGCACTAATTCAAAAAGAGCGAGAAAGAGCCAGGACATAAAGGGTGTCAGAAACCACAAAACAGTGCAAGGCCTGAATTCAAAAAAGAGGGAAAAGCAGGAACATTAAGGGCTGCACAGAACTTGGAACGGCATCAGGTCCGAATTCAAAAAGAAAAAGACAGAGCCCATGCATCAAGGGCAGCAAGGGATTCCAATTTGCTGCTGCAAGGTTTCCAATATGATCATCACAAGTGCTACGATCCACATCCAAATGTTATTATTGCACAAATGCACTAAATATGCGGCTACGGTCACACCAATATATTGAAAACAGAGCCTCCTGGAATGTGCTGTAGGAGTGGAAACCCAGGCAATGCCGGGTATATAAGCCAGCTAGTGTTACTGATTAGTACTTAGCATCTGTGGGATGGAGTTACTGGTACCACCTCCTTGCAGCCTCCTTTTGTATTGTACATTTTTTTCATCTTGTACCTGTATTTAAGTGTACGCATGATAATTTTTAGCTCAGGGTAGTTTCACACGGGCGGATGCAGTTTTTTTTTCATGCAACATCGCATGAGTGAAAATATCGCAAATGTGAAGGAAACCTTTGAAAAGTTTGGGCTTCATAGTTCTGTGTTTTCACGTACTCTCGCATCGTGAAAAGATCACGCAATTTTATCACCAATGTGAAACCAGCCTAAGGGTGGATTCAGACTACCGTATACCGACTCGGTTTTCATGCTGACGGTGTCGTCATCTGCAGGGGGGGGAGGATGGAAGAGCCAGGGGCAGGAACTGAGCTCCCGCCCCCTCTCTGCCTCCTCTCCACCCCCTCTCCGCCCCTCTGCACTATTTGCAATGAAAGGAGGTGGGATGGGGTGGGGCTAAGCTCTGAGAATTAGCCCCGCCCCCGCCCCACCTCTCCCCATTGCAAATAGTGCAGATGGGCGGAGAGGAGGCAGAAAGGGGGCGGGAGCTCAAAGCAGGGCTCCTGGCTCTTCCAGGCTCACCCCCTGCAGAGAGAGACGACGTATATCGGCTGGGCGTGAAAACCCAGCCGATATACGTTCGTCTGAATCCAGCCTAAGGCTGCCTTCAATCTTGCGATAAAATCACACGATGCGAGAGTGAGTGAAAATGCAGAATTGTGAAACCAATGATTTTCAATGGTTTAGTCCAATTTGCAATATTTTCACAAAAAAAAAAAAAATTGCAGTATGTCCTATCTTTCTTTTTGCTTTTTTTTTTATCGTCCACGTTTCCTTACGGATCCTCCTTTTTAGCACATCACAAAGCACGAACTCGCGATTTTCGTGCGATGCATAAATATTAGAAACTCCTATTGTCTGTATGGAGAAAAACGCACGAGAAAATCGCAAGCGGCACTGATGTTTTTGCAAGAAAAAAGCATTGCAGATGCTCAGACATCTCATGAGCAAAGTTGCGATTTTGCCGCTATTTTCTCGCGGCGATATCACGATCGCCAATGTGATGGAGCCCTAAGAATAAGAGCACTCAGTCAGTATTTCACATGCGTTTTTCTGTATCCATTTGAATAAAGCTCTGTTTTTATTGGACGAGCGCCGTGTTGGGTTCCTTCCCGTATTCTCCTTTGCCTAACAGGCTGCTTCTTTGATGGAGATCATCAGCTTTGTTTTAAAGAAATGTATGAAGCAATTAAATAATAATAAAAGTAAATGGCGAATACTCGGCGTTTCAAGATTTTGATTTATTTGCGCCATTCCAGCATCAGCAAAAATTTGACCGGAGAAACATAGATAGAAATAAATAAAACGGCTTTTCGGTGTGAGCTCTGTAACAATTTGGCGAGTTTAACTCATTTCTCCACAGACATTTGTCATAAGACTATTGCTGACAAAAGAAGAACTGAAATTTCAATTACACTGAACTCTATGGTGATCATTTGCTAGGCTTTGAATACTGTGTAAGTCACTTATCTTCACCATGCAGCAAATTCCATCTAGGTCAGGGAAAAGTTTGCTGACATGGACCTCTCCGAATGCAAAACACATTCACTTTTATTGCTGCTTTATGTTGTTTCATTTCCAATCTTCCAAGGCATATTTATACCTTGCAAGCAAGGGAGAGCTAATGGAAATCTTTGTCATGTCTTGTGTCTGCTACATCCCCGATTTATCATTTCCTGGTAAGTCGTTCATTGAAATAAGTGTCTGCTTGTATACATGTGTCTGAGACATCTAGGTCATATCAAGCCTAATTAAACATTAATTAGTAAGTAAAGGCCCATTTACACGCAACGATTATCACTCGAAATTTGTTCAAACATGGCGTATGAGCAGTAATCGTTGTGTGTAAATGATGCCATCATTTACTCTTCGGTGAGCTTGAAATCCATTGTTCAGCTGGAGAGAGATAACTGGGAGCGCTCACTGTGTTCTGCACGTGAGTCGGAGATTACATTGTATTCTGCCGACAGTCCGTATGAGAACATTGGAGCTGTGTGCAGAGCTCAAACCACATGCTGTGCTCTGCAAACAGCTTTCAAAGCCCTTTTACATGCAAATGAAGCTGATAAACTGTTAATCGACATTAGTGTCCATTAACACTTTATGCAAAACGATTGCTAAAACTGTCAATCTTTCAGTCGTTTGAAAGATTGTCTTTGCATGTAAATGGGTCTTAACTCTCCACTTTGATAACTTATGGCTAAGTGATCAGTGAACTATCTTCTGTGCCTTTAAAGAGGACCTGTTCTGACCTCGGGTTGACGGGATCGACTGCATAATTTTGCAGCCACAGCTCTGCTGACTAAATTTCAGCTTGCTTATTCTCTCTAATCCAAGTTCTCCTGTGCTGAGTCCAAGTTTGGGTTCTGGCATACTGATTCCGTCTAGTGGGTAGTCTCCACCACTCACTGTCAATGGATAACATCAGATTTGATTGATAGTGAGCGATGGAGACAGCCCACTTGACAGATTTAAAGCCCCAGCACTCAACACAGAGTCAGCAGAGTCAACAGATCTCTGGTTGCAAAGCTATGTAGCCAGTCCTTCTGACCTGAGAGCGTGACAGGTTCCCTTTAAAGGTTAGGACACTTTTTTAAGAACAAGCAAGCTGATTGGCCCTAAAAATAATTAATGGCATGTGCTAATAGTGCCTGATTTTTAATCTCATCTCAAGCTGGGCAGCATTGGGTAAGGTGGATAGAGGGTCACCTGAAACAATGCAGGCAAGAAGGTACACAAAGTAATCTGTAAAAGGGCGTCTATGTACAAACAATGAAGAAAAGAGCGTTGAATGAATAATTGAAAACACGGTACACTCAGTGGTTAGCAATGTTGCCTTACAGTGCTGGGGTCCCGGGTTCAAATCCCACCAAGAATAACATCTGCATGGAGTTTGTATGTTCTTCTCGTGTTTGTGTGGGTTTACTTAAGAATGTAACTAAGGCCTCCTTCACACAGACGGTTTTTTTCTTAGCGTTTAGCGCTGCGCTTTCAGCCCAGCACTGAACACTGTCAGAGGCTCTCATGGTTTTAAATGGAGCCTCTCACACAGCCGCTCGATTTTCGAGCAGAGTCTGTTCTATTTTGGGGCGTTTAGCAAGCCTCATCAATGATGAGGAGCGCTAAAAGCTGGCGTTGGCCGAAAACGAAACTAAAATATGACAAAGCGCTGCAATTTAAATTACGGTGCTTTGACGCGTTCATGTGTGAGGAAGGCCTAAGATGGGTTGTTGAGACCTCAGAGGAGGGAGAAGAGCCACAGGCAGGGCGTAGCCTAACACCACACTTTTTGTTTTTGCCATCCTATTAAAGATGAATGAAATGGCACAAATGGCTCAGCCCATTTAGGTCTCATCAACCAGTCATACTTGGATTCTTGGATGGGTTTCTTTTAGGCCATTTTGTTCATTTTGTAGACCATATATTTAACAAAGTTAAGGGTGGACACATTTATATATTCTTGTGCTGTAGGATGGTGGAAGAATTTACAGTGATGGCTGGCTCTTTATTAAATAACAAACATGCAAAAATTACTTTGCATCCAATAACATCCCTAACGCCAAAACCACCATGAAGTCAAAAAGTACCGTCTGAAAGTAAGAAGGTTAGTGATGATCTTTTTCCCACAGTACCTTTAAGAACTGAGCCCCCAGTCATACCGTGCCGAATTGGAGGATGACACATTTGTCTAAGATGCTGCCTGGTTCATTCTGAATCCATTCCTCAGGACTGCCCCGTTGGAAAAAAATCACCCAGTGACTGCAAGGCTTAATTAACCCTTTCCAATCCACTGTCTGACGTCTGAAGACATTATGATTTAAAGCTGTACAGCTCTGATATTGGAAGACGTCCGTTGGAGTTCTCTTACTGTATATTTCCAGCCTCTCTGCTGTCGGAGCCTATTTGATGTGCCACCCCATGCAGTACTGGCTTTAGCCAGCAGATAGCACCGTTGTATAATGGCAGAAAAAGAGTAAGCCCTCTAGGAAAACCAGGATACAAATTGGATTGCAAAGGGTTAAGGAGGGGTGACAATAGCTTTGACGGAACGTAACCACCTCACTGGGTGCCATTCCTGACCTGCTTTCACACAAATGCCACAACTAAAACATATGTACATAAAGTCCCCACACTACCGATCATGATTTAATTATGAATGGGTAGACTGTTCACTGGTCCGGTCACCCAGCAGAAGGAGTGATCATACCTCCAATTGACCCCAACTAATGACACCGAGTGCCATATTTAACCTCTCAGAAAGACTAAAGATTATGCACCTAAAGAACTCACCCCACGGACCATGATACATTATAAGGGTAGGTGGGCTGCTCACTGGTCTAGGATCCTGGTAGAAATGGCAAGCTCCACATCCACAGTTCTATAGGCACTGATCGCTCATATTCGTTCCCTTGCCCAACTAGCTTAACTAACTAAATAAACCCTCTCCTGATTACCTATGCCCTCCAAACCCTCTTATAACCAGCCCTACACTAAGCTGTTTTGGCCCTAATTTTCTTTTCTCTGTTTTAATCAAAACCTCTTCCAGTGCCTGCAAAGTCCGATTTAATAGAAAATAAGGAAATGACTTAATTTATCATTTCTAAATATTACTTTGTGGCTTTTACTATTTGTGGTATTACAAGAAGGCAACTTATGACCTGTGGATATGAAGCATAAGAGTTATCTCTAAATGGAACATAAAATTAATCGCCATGATTCAGAAAAAGTAAAAGTTAGAAATTATAGCAAATGCAGCCGTGGCAGGAAGCAGGGATCTCATTGGCTTACGGTATGTCATTGAA
Source organism: Eleutherodactylus coqui (assembly GCF_035609145.1). Taxonomy (NCBI): domain Eukaryota; kingdom Metazoa; phylum Chordata; class Amphibia; order Anura; family Eleutherodactylidae; genus Eleutherodactylus; species Eleutherodactylus coqui. The sequence continues at coordinate 25,670,391 of NC_089840.1, read as the reverse complement.
TTCTTCATGCTCATAAAAATATTTTCACTGTGTTCCATTAACTTGAAGGGTCACTTAATTTCCTCAGCTCACCTTGCCTTTATTCATTACAAACTGACAATCTACCATGATATTGTTTGACAGAGTCAATTAAAAGCAACTGATTTACTGTGTAAATGAGTCACGGAACTACTGCTATTTGTAACATCATTTAGACATATAATCCAACCTTTTTTTCTGCCTTATCATTACATCACAAATGGAGTCCATAAATCTTGCTAAGTGTAATGAAAAGGAAAAGACCAATAATAATTCATTTCCTTAGGGAGCATTGTAGAGTCAAAGTATCTAAAACACAGGCAGAAGAGAGGACAAGGAGGAGATATAATGCTGAAAATCATCTACAATTGTGGGGAAAAACATTGGGAACTCTATGAAAAAGTTGGTATCAGCGCCTCATATTTTATGATGATTTATACAATGGTGAATATAGGGTTAACTCACTTGGTGCCCAGTGGGACTCTCTAGCCGGAGAGCCCACCGGCACCTAATATCCACGTTTGCCTGCTCAACCCCCCTGGGTTCCTGATCCGGATCTCCCGAGAGTCCTCTGTGGGTTGCAGCCCTCGCCTCGGCTGTAGTACAATGTAACACGCAGAAAAAAACAAAAAACCCCGCACTCACGGAATCCAGGAATTAAGATGGGACACAATGGTGAGCCATTTCCGTGAGCGCGGAGTTTTTTGGTTTTTTCTGTGAACTCTATGGAATTCAGCAACTGTTGTTCGATTCTACGATTTTCATATAATAAACACGGAATGAATAGCCATTTTACTAGGGAACCCCATCTTGTTGCACATTGGACCCGTTTGACTTTTAGAATTGCAGCAATTTGTAATGGAACAGATTCCATGCAGTGTTGAAGGCATTCTGCGGGAATGTTGGCCCATGTGGGCAGGAATTAGATTGCAGTACTGACACGCTTCGAATAGCTAACAGGAAGGAGTCATTGATGCATGCTGCTTGTAACAAATTCAGACCCCCCCCCCCCCCATCAGCATGGTGCAGCTGAAAGCTGGATTCGTCTGACCAGAGTATGTTTTTCCACTGCTCACTGATCTTGTACTGGTAAACTCAGTGATCCTCAGTGAACTGCTCATCTGCTGTTATAGCCCATCCATGACAAGTTCTGTATTTGAATAAATTAGTTGGAACACCAACTCCAAGTGTTATATTTCGCTGCCAACCTTTGATTGTGCATCACCTGTTCATCGGAACCGTTTTTGACATCTTTCTGCAATCACTTTCAGTGCCGAGTTATTTAAGTCCACATGATTCCCTTTCACTGGATGTTCTTCTTCGATCACTCCATTTTCAGTATATTCTCCATGCCATTATACAAGAAAAAAACCATATGATTGGCAGTGAAATCTTGGCGCCGGCTAGTCTAGCACCCATGACTAGACCTCGTTAGAAGTTGCACAGAACACTGGATTTTCCCATCTGATGTGGATTTTCACTGAAGCTGATCCATGGAAAACTTGTCATGTGATTGTATGCTGTACTCCAGGGTTACAAGTCTAATTCACATACAGGGAAGATCCAATTGTGAATGGACTGGAATCTCTAATAAAGTCTAGAAAGCCATTCAATGATTAGTAAATATAAAATAAATAGAAACTTTTGACCATATTTAGAGCCTAACACTTTGAAAAATGTGAAAAAAGAAAAGGCAAGAAAAGACAAAGGGGGATTTCTTCATACGCATTTTACACACACACATATACACACACACATATATATTATATATATATATATATATATATATATATATATATATATATATATATATATATGACCAAATAATGCAAACACAACAGCATAAGGCCGGCTTCACACGGCCGTGACGGGCTCCACCGCGGAATTCCGCGGCGGAGCCCATCAGGGCGCCCCCCCCCCCAGAGACCCCAATACTTACCTCTGGATCCGGCGTCCTACGTCCAGCATGACGCTTCGGCGCGTTATGAGCAATAGAGCACGTGACGCACCATAGCATCATGTGACGCGCCGGCCGCATCATATGACATGCCCACAGCGTCACATGACGTGCCGGCCGCGTCATATGACACGCCCACAGCATCACATGACGCGCCGGACGCATCATATGATGCGGCTGGCGGTAGGCGGGGAAGCGGTTTCACGCTATCTTCCGCTGTGCTACAGTGGAAGATACCGTGACGGACGGCTTCCATTGACTGCAATGGAAGCCATCCGCGCGTACACCCGCGGCAAATAAAGCATGCCGCGGGTGAGGACGGGTGATTTTATGGTGCGGAATTCCACAGTGGAATTCCGCACCGTAAGCATTGTGCTATTAGGTTCAATAGAACCTAATAGTTGCGGGCAACGCAGCGGATTTCCGCCGCGTATTACGCGGCGGAAATCCGTCCATGGGAAGGAGCCCTAAGGGGGCCTCCTTTCAGTGTATGTTGTGAGCTCCCAAAAGGAGTCTGGATCCGTGACCCCTATAAAGTCCAGCAAGAAATAATGTGCTGGAACCGCAAAGCAGGGTAACCAAACTCCTCAATGGATACAGTTAAAAGAATTCCATCTTTATTAAAGCCACACAAGAGCTTGACAACAATGTTGCTCCATTCACATAGCGCACTTGGGTGCGCTAGTCTCAAGATAGTTGGGGAACCCAACAGGCGGATTCATGAATAACCTAGTACCTGGACAAGGCATAGTGAAAAAAATGGATCCAGTACTATATATAAATACTGGTGTCTAAGTACAGTTGTAGTGGCCTAAATGGATTCTACAAAAGTGCCTTGCGTTTAAATAGTGGCACTCAGTTCATGTATAACCAGTAGGGGTTAACCCCTACTTAATTTGCCCTACAACAGAGCTATTAATAATTTGCCAAGTGGACAGATAATTCTCATTGGTTGCCAGCAGATTTAAATCAGATTGGCTGCGAGCCAGTGGAGTAACTGTTGGTAGCAGTTGATCGTGCAGGTCTGGAGAGTGAAGAGAAAGAGAGGTAGGAGAGGAGTTGTGTCGTAGTTATAGTGAGAAGATCTTCAGTCAGATTAGAACAATAAAGTGCACAGAGAGTTTGTCAGTAAGTCAGCTGTTAAACAAGTGTGATCATGTGTGTATTCAAGAGGAGTTAGTCAGACAGGTGAGAGAGTTAGATAGTGAAAATCTTCAGGCGTTCATCAGAGAGAAAGAGAGAGAGAGAGACAGTGTTAGTGTGTATAGAGAGTGAGTTAGGATTACAGAGAGAAGCAAGATCTCTGTCAGCATTGCAGTCAGGGAGTTGCCAGAAGCTACCGAAAGAGTTGTTGGGTCCGAAAGGCAAGTTGCGGCCGGTCACAGGAGAGTCCTTGCAAGGTGGCCGAGACAGGAGAGATAAAGCAGAGAAGTATTCATTTTACCATGAGAAGAGGACCCAAAATACAGAGCAGAGTTATAATGGACCCCAGAGCCACGGAATACCCTCATAACCTGGGCCAAAACGAAGGTGTATACTGCTCACAGTTCACACCGCTGAAGAGCTATTAAACCAGCCAAGGAAAACTACCAGCACCGCCATATGTTACCCAGAGCATAATCTCTGTCTGTAACCTATAGGATCCCAGGTACATTATTCCTGCTAATGATACTCCTAACATGTAAAGAGAATACCCACTTTTAGTGAAAGGCTTGTATGTGTCCACTGATATATGATCGCTACTGGCATCAACACAGAAGTGGAAAAGAAAGTTATTACATTTTAAACCCTGGTGCTTGGGATTTCTTAATTGCATCACATTAAACATTCTTTCGCTAATGTAGCGCTGGTGTCACAAATTATTAATAAAATAATATATATTTATAATAGCAATAATGCCACAAAGAGGCCATCGTGGCTCTGTCTCACACAGCAGGGCGTTGCTTCAGAGCACCTAACTTTTACACTATATTGAAATAACAATAGCATACTTAAATGGGAAGGCAGGGATACACTACATGATGCTACGGTGCACAGTCCACTGGCTGCTATGGAACTTGGATTGTGTTATGGCCCCTGTAAGAGATAGAGAGTAAAACACGATACCAGCGTTGAATAATAGCATGTAGGAAGCATAAATACACATTCCACATCTTTCTAAGTCCTGTGGTACCACTGCTATGATGTACTAAGTAAAGCCCATTTGAAGAGGGTTCCGTCTGCTACGATTGGGGCAGATAATAGAGGAAGCCATCCATCATTGCCTGCAGGAGATTTTCTGGAATGAACACAGGTCCAACAAGGCAATTGCGTCAAATTCCAGCCCACATGGCTATCCAGCAGCAGGAAGAGGCTATCCAGCAGCAGGAAGAGAAGCAGCAGTGAAAACTCCTGGCTGCTAGAAAACTCCGGTGCCAATAACTCCGGCCCAAAAGCTCTCACGGGGCCGAAACCACTACCGCTAGCACCACCGGGACCTGGGCTTTAAAACGAGACCTCTCACAGGTCTCTAGCTGAAACCGCGATTTTGCGGCCTACTGGACCGGGCGCATCCCCAGGCTAAATTTATAAACGCGGCCGACCGGAAGTGAAGGCCGGCCGCGATCGGCAGCAACAGATACCTCCTGCAAAGAAGCAGGCAAGGAGGAGTAGCCACTGGCAGGAAAGGGACAGCCAGAGAGCAAGAGGAACAGGGGAAACAAGAGCAACAGGGACACAAGTAAGTGCTCTCCCAGGACAGCCCCCACAGACACCAGAAGTGGAGCAGGCAGTGGGCCACTGCAGGGGAATTAAACTCTTTACATGAGGGTCGGAGCCTGACCTCCGAGCGTGATGGCTGCCTGAGTCCAGCGCTCTGTCTGCGAGGTGTTCCTGCGGGGTCCTATCATCAGCTTGACACAGCGGACATGCCGAAAACGGTGAAGGAGAGGAGCGCAGAGCAGTTGAGCACCCCTCGGGCGCTGAAGAATCAAGTCGGGATGCAGCGGTATCTGAAAGATCGGGACTCGCGGTCACCGCGCCAGCCGGCTAAGATGGCGCCGTCCCACGAGACTGCTGCACCAGCATACAGTAAGGAGAGGGGAGGGGAGTCCTCATCTGAAGAAGAAGAGGATAATGAAGCCATATCAAAAGGCTTTATGAAGCAACTCCTTGCCGATGCCCTGAAGCCCCTAATTTCAGACCTTTCTGAAATAAAGGAGGATGTGAAACATCTGGGGAGAAGGGTTGAAGACTTGGAGGTCTCTTCCTCCTCCATCACTTCTCACGCCCGTGCTCTGACGCAAGTGTTGAAGGAACAACACGAGCACCTGAACCGCGCCATAATAGCCCAAGAAGACTTAGAGAACCGTAACAGGAGATGTAACGTTCGCATAAAGGGGCTCCCCGAGTCATATGAGGCGGACTCCCTCCTTAAGGTAGGAGCCGAAATTTTTGAACTTTTATTAGGAACTGAGAAAACTCTACAAATGGGCATTGAGCGCATTCACAGGGCTCTTAGACCCCCTCCTCCCATAAACGAACCGCCCAGAGACATTATTTGCAAAATGTTCTCACACCAAGACACCCTTGCGATCTTAAACGCTGCGAGAGGTCACAAAGGATTAAAGTACGGAGGGCACGCATTGCAATTCTACCAGGACCTTGCGCCCTCTACCCTCTACAAAAGGAGACTCATGCGACCGCTACTTGAAGCCCTCAGGGCTAAAGACTTACGTTACGCATGGTTGTTCCCTTTTGGACTTGGGATTACTGTAGGAGGGCGCAGGCTTACTATAAGAACCCCAGAGGATTTGCATAAAGCTTGGCCCTTGTTGGATATCCCCCCTCTTGATCTGCCGTGCTGGCTACCACTTCCAGGGTTCCCGAACTTGCCAAAACTACCTTCGCCGGATGCCTGGCAACCAGCCTCCAGCACAAAATCCCCGAGAGGGAAACGCAAGAAGGCGAAGGAAACCAGCAATAACGAGGACACTTGAAGCTTCCGTACGCTACTGATATTGTTCACCTTTTTACAGGCTGTACACACACGGACTGGTTATACGTTGTTAAGAAAATGCTCGTGTGGAATTATGCCGGCGTCCGAGCCTTCAAGCCTCTCGGCTCCTGACCGACCTCGCCTTCGCCGATTCGGTTTTGTATATTCACCATACAATGTCGCAACATGTTTTGTTAGGCTTACTATGTTAAAGCGGACTTTCTCGCTATGATTGCACCCCTCTCATGCTCAACTTGAGAGGGGATTCAAGATCGTTTCCCCCCCCCTTCCACGGATGTCCTAGCTTAAGGACCCTGCTGGACCCCTGCAGTTCAGGCTGTACATAGTTGATCGGACTTTATTCGCGTAAAGGCCGACCAACCTGCCTCACACCCACCTTACCCTCCCTCCTTCCATCTTCTCACGAATAGACGACCTTGTCGTCGTGAGACCCTACAGTTCTCTCCATTAGGAGAGTATAACCTATCTTTCTCGTTTATACGTTCCCTATAGTCTACCCTCCCTCTTGTCTCTGTTAAGTTAGTCCTCCCTTCCCAGCCTCTCTCGGGTTGCTCTCTCCTCCCCCCCCCCCCATCCCTTTACCCATTAGTCTCGTGTACCCGGCTAGGCGACTCCGTACACAGGAGGCGTAGCTGACCTTTATCTGCTCATGACTGACGCTTCTTTTTCTCCCACGCTCTCCAAAGCTATGTGTGCTAGAGCCTATCTTAGCATGAATGAACCACTGAAATGGACCACGTGGAACGTGAAAGGACTGAACTCCCCATCCAAAAGGCATCACATTGCACTGCTGTTGAGAAGGTACGGTACTAAAATTGCTTTCCTGCAGGAAACCCATTTCAGGGGAAACAGACGCTTATCACTCCCTGGTAGACAATTTACGCAGGCATACCACAGCACGCATCCGACATCCGCCGCGAGGGGAGTCTCTGTACTGTTCCATCATTCAGTAGCTTTTACATGTGAAGCCCAACATTCAGACGAAGAGGGAAGGGTCCTCTTTTTAAGAGGTAAACTCCTAAATCAAAAAGTGACTATCGCTAATTTGTATGCTCCAAATGTGGGGCAGGTGCCCTGGTTGTTGGGACAGCTCGAGACCCTAAAGTATTTTGCAGAGGGCCCAATTATCCTAGGGGGTGATTTGAATCTGACTCTAAGTCCCATTCTCGATTCATCGACCGGTAGGTCCCACGTCTCTCAGACTAAACTCAGACGACTGTACCGCAGTCTTTCGGAGTTGGGTTTGGTAGATGCTTGGAGACATTTTAACCCGTCCACGAAAGATTTTACCTTTTACTCCCATGTACACCTCTCCTTCCAACGCCTCGATTATTTTTTCATTTCCTCATCCCTTTTAAACACCCTCAAAGGAGCTAAAATAGACTCCATTCTAATTTCTGACCATGCTCCACTCCACATCAGCATAGATTTTATCCCTCCCTCTCCTCGGGAGTGGTGTTGGAAATTAAACCCATCGCTCCTGGACGCGGAGGAGGATAAACAATTCCTTAGGTCCCGCTTGGAAGAATTCTTCCGATTAAATAAATCCCCAGAGGTTTCAACTCCAATGACATGGGAAGCACACAAGGCCTATGCAAGGGGCTTATTAATCGCGCTGAGCTCTAGAATTAAAAAAAGGCATCAAAAAGAGACAGAGGAAAAGCTCCAGCAAATTACTAAACTAGAACAAGCCGTGAAAAGCTCCCAATGCAAGGCCTCATTAGATAAACTAACTAGTCTCAGGAAGGAACTGAAAGGTGATTTCGACTCAAAGTACAACAAGAAATATCTACACTTGCAAAAAATAGTTTATATACAGGGAAATAGGGGGAGTAAATGGACCTCTGCTCTTATCAAAAAAGCCCAGAAAAGAAACTTCATCAGTTCTTTAAAGACCAACACGGGTAGGACCGTTACATCCTCTAAGGACATAGCGGCGGAATTTCAAGCCTACTACTCCCAACTGTATAACATTCGCCACCCCTACACCCCGGAAGAGAGACAGACAGCTCACACACAGATACAGGCTTTTCTGAGCGAGTTAGACCTCCCTTGTTTAGACGAAGATGCAGCTAATACCTTGACGAGGCCAGTCTCCTCCCAGGAGGTGGAAGACATTCTGACCTCATTTCCATCGGGTAAAAGCCCCGGCCCCGACGGCCTACCGGCCGCCTATTACAAAGTCTTTAAATCCTGCCTGACTCCCCATTTAACGGAATTGTTTAACTCCCTACTCCGAGGAGATTCACTACCCAAACAAGCGCAAGAAGCGCATATCACGTTAATACATAAAGAGAACAAAGATCCTGAAGCCTGTGGAAGTTACAGGCCTATTTCTCTAATTAACTTTGACGTGAAGATGTGGGCTAAACTTCTCGCAAAAAGATTGGAAAGATACATCCCATCCTTGGTGAATGAAGAGCAGGCTGGCTTCGTCAGGGGCAGGGAGGGTAAAGATAATTCCATTAGACTTATACATGCAATAAGACACGCACAAACATTAAACATCCCATTAGCTTTAGTCGGCTCCGACGCAGAAAAAGCCTTTGACCGGGTCGACTGGCTATACATGCAAACAGTTCTCTCTCAATTTAAAATACCTTCCACTTTTATCACTGCCATTTTCTCTCTCTACGCCGCACCGTATGCCAAACTTAAAATAAACGAGATCCTGTCGCCCTCCTTTAACATTGGTAACGGCACGCGACAGGGATGCCCCCTATCTCCCTTGTTATTTATCCTCGCCCTGGAACCGCTCCTACAGAAGATTCGTCTAGACGCAGGTATCCGTGGGCTAAAAGTAGGTCAGAAGACCCTCTCTTTGGCTGCTTACGCAGACGACATTGTCTTCGTAATCACAAACCCGGAGGAAGGCTTGCCACGTCTTACCACTCTGTTAGAGGAATTCGGAACCCTATCCAATTTCAAAATAAATTACTCAAAATCAAAGGTCCTGAGTGTCTCGATCCCATCTAACCGGAGTAGGGCACTAAAGTCAAATTCACCTTTTACATGGGCCACAGCAGATATTGAATTCTTGGGTATACGGCTGACCAAAAAAGTGGAGGATCTGTTCTCGGCTAATTTTTCTCCTCTCCTACCTATGATAAAAAATTTGTTGCGCTCATATGACTTTCCTTTTTTGTCATGGTTAGGGAGAAAGAATATCCTTCAATCTTACGTTATGCCTATTTTCATATATAAAATGCGTCTTCTCCCGATCCATATCCCTAATACTTTCTTTAAATCATTGCGCTCAATTATTTTGAACTATGTATGGAGGGGTAGAAGAGCGAGAATAGCTTACAGCTTGCTAGAAAAAAGAAGGTCAGATGGTGGTATAGATTTGCCTAACCCAAGGGACATATATCTGTCAACCCAACTAAATCATTGGATGGAGCTGGTACATCCTATTAAGGATCATCTGGTACATGACTTTGCACTATCTTCTTACGGCCCCACCCTCCTTCAGGACTTATGGTGCCCTAAGCAGATCTTACGGAGACGGGGTGCGGTTAGTCCCCTCTTGAGGGGAGCTATGGAGACCTGGCTTAAGCTGGGAGAGGAGTTGGCCCCTTGGCCCTCTCCTCTCACCCCCTTAAATGCTCTACACGCGACAATAGGCTTACAACTGGACCCATGTTCTGCTGGCAGTTGGAAGATCCTGTCTGATAAAACAATATCAGACTTACAGATGAGGGCCCACCTGCCTCCCTCGGATATCTTGGAAGCACTATTACCCGGACATAAGCTACCTTTTCTAGTGACAGCGCACATGACACATATTTTTAGAAAGTTCTTGGCCATGCATAGGTCGACCAGACCCCTATCTAATTTTGAGAAATCTCTTAACGACCAAAATAAATCCAAGAGGAAACTAGCTGTCATTCGTAAACAGTATGTCTCACCACCACACAACTCTAAACCAGCATTCATCACCTCCTGGGAGAAGGAGCTCAAGATCTCTCTATCGGAGAGTGATACGAGGGTCATTCTCAACAACTCATTCGGCACTTCCCCCTGCGTCACTTCACAGGAATCACATTATAAGCTGCTATCTAGATGGTATAGGACTCCCCAGTGGCTCTCGGACCATAAACTCACTTCTAAGGACTCCTGCTGGAGGTGCGACTCCGCAACCGGCTCCTATCTACATCTGTGGTGGGAATGCCCGGTGCTGGTTCCTTTCTGGAAAGATGTGGGATGCGTGCTAAGCAGACTTGCTCCAGGGTTAGTCCTTTCCCCTGAGATAGTATTTCTGTGGAGGCCGACCGCTACCTTCCATCCGCAGAAAAACAAATTGATAGCACTTTTGATTGACGTCGCTAAGTCTCTCATCCCCCTTCTCTGGCTTAGAAGGGATCCCCCTTCCCTAGTTAAATGGAGAGAAAAGGTTGATCTCCTGTCGAGTTTGGAAGAGCTGACTAGCTATACCAGAGGTTCTCATGAGAAATATCTAGAGACCTGGAGCCCTTGGCATGCTATCAGGGTAACCATGTGACTAAATTATAGGCCCCCTGGGCGCCTTGGGAAGGATACCCGGTCACCCATACCTCTGCAGAACCTTGACTCAGGATCTACCCTCCTATTATATTATATGGCGACCCCCTGAGTTAGCCCTCACGATCTGTGGGCTGCTCCCCTAGCTGTTTCAATCCTCTTAGAGCGGGCTCTCACTATACACAGAGACAAACGAAACACGAGACACCACCCCTCCCCCCCCCTACTCCCCCCCCCCCAACTTTCCCACTTTGTTCTGTTACCTAATGTACCCGTACCCCAGGTTCGTAGTTAATTGATAGTATCTGGAGGCATCCCGTACGGGGCAGCCCCCTGTATGGCGATCTCCCTCCCCAAGTGGCTTTTGCTACTTTATTGCTGCTTTCGTCTCTAATCTAAAACGGAATGATTTGCATTTCATGTGATCATTTTACGTTTATGTAATCCTTCTTTACATGCTTCTGGAGACGTTGATCTATATTCTGTCTGTTGATTGTTAAAAACTCAAAATGTCAATAAAAATTTGATTTAAAAAAAAAAAAAAAAAAATTCCAGCCCACATGTTCATTGTCTTCTGATTGGGTTGTGCTCTTATTAGTAATTTGCATTACACTGAATCAGCCATTCACTGTTCACTACCATGGTCTCACAAAGACAGTGTCAGCACTGGACCGTACCATTGAACAGTCCCATGTATGTATCGTAGCAGGCCATGTGGAGTACGCTTTTCTTACTTCAATCATAGCAGCGGATTCACTGGATTTAGACATATGCAGAAAGCAATTGGGTTTTACTCTCTATTAGAGATGAGCGAGTATACTCGCTAAGGGCAATTTCTCGATTGAGCATTGCCCTTAGCGAGTACCTGCCCGCTCGGGAGCAAAGATTCGACTGCCAGTGGCGGACGGGGAGCGGTGGGGAAGAGCGGGGGGGAATGGAGGGGAGATCTCTCTCTCCCTCTTTCCCTTCGCTCCCCCCTGCTCATGGCCGCAACTCACCTGTCACCCGCGCCGGCACCCGAACCTTTGCTCCTGAGCGGGGAGATACTCGCTAAGGACAATGCTCGATCGAGCAATTGTCCTTAGCGAGTATGCTAGCTCATCTCTACTCTCTATCTCTTAATAGGCTCACAACACAAAATTGAAATGCATATTCCGAGCCCCCAGGAGCCCATGTACCATACCATCATGTAGCGCATCAATGCCTTCCTATTCAAGTACGCTATTGTTAACTCAATATAGGACACCAGTAGTGACATATAGCGCTGGATCCGGCTTTTTGACTCCACAATGTATACTGTAACAGTAATGCAATACCGAAACCTAGTGATGTCAGTGAATCCGCACTGGATATCCACATACACAGAACAGGCTGATATCACAATGCCAGTATATTGTGTATTCAGGAAACGCTTGCAATTCATAAAAATGATGAATGCCATATCTGGATGTGAATTTTGTGAAGGAGTAAAATATATTTATGGCCTGTGAACCGTGGTGTACGGATCAGTGGTAATACACTCTGCACAAACGAAATCAAGAGTCAATTTGACTTTCTCTGATCATGCTTACTGTAAGACCAGACTTTTTTTTTCTTAATCACTGAGCTGTTTGGCACCCTGCCACAAAGAATCGGAATGATCATTTGATTGTAAGTTATTGCTTTTTTAGTTTCACTTTTATTGAACATTTATGCATCAAGATTTTTTTTTTCCAGGAATAGTAGAATAAGTAGAAATAAATTATTGGGTTTCGGCGCACAAAAGTCTTAATCAACTCAAATTAAAAGATTATCTTTACTAAAGAATTAATTAAGTGGAAATAAAAATGTCTGAATATGAAATGACGACAGTATGTAAAGTTTGATAAAGCTGGAATATCATTGTACTTTTTACTTATTTAAATTTTTTTTCGCTGCAGTTATCATTTGTGCAAATTAAAATTTTCAGGAAATCTACCTCTGTAATGTGATGAACCCAAAAGATGGTATCTTTACATTGAATTATAGTATTTCAGTTTTATTGACATTCTAGATGACTAGAGTTGAGCGAACATACTCTGTCGAGCTTGATGCTCGTTCGAGTATTAGCGTACTTGATGGTGCTCGTTACTCGAACGAGCATCAAATCACGTTCGACCCCGCCCCAGCTTTTGGCTCCTCCCCACTGTGACGTGCCTGTTTTGGCCCCTCCCTGCCACAACGCAGTGGGCGTCATTTGAAAATTTTTGGTCTGGCAGGGAGGGGAAGGGGGAGAGAGAGAGAGAGAAACATGAACCAAGAAAAAAAAAAAAAAAAAGCTTGGCACCCGGCGTTCCACATACAAAAATGCTCGAGTCTCCCACTGTAGTCAATGGGGTTCGTTACTCGAGTAGAGCTTTCAAATTTTACGAAAAGCTCGACCCGAATAACGCGGACTCGACCATTTGGGTGCTCGCTCATCTCTATAGATGACCATAAATTATTCTATATTTTGTTCTATTTACTACATAGATGGCTTAACGTGTTTTCCAGATAAACTTTTTTTTGTCTTACAACTAGAGATGAGCGAGCATGCTCATCCGAGCTTGATGCTCGTTTGAGCATTAGCATACTCAAAGGTACTTGTTACTCGAGCGAACACCACGCGGTGCTTGGGTGCTCGAGAAAATTTCATCCTCTCCTCCCCACGTTTACTTTTTGCTGAAGTGTATGCAAAATAGTATTTTGCATACACTTCAGCAAAAAATAGACAGTGTAAAATGAGTACAGTCTTGTTATATAGTGCAGATGGACAGGACACACGCTAAATTGTTTTTAATGGAGCCGCGGCTCCTGCCGGCGGCTACACTGAAGACAATTGTCCGCCGACACCCCTGAACTGTTTTTCATGGAAGGGCTTTACATATAAGCCCTTCCCCGCAAAACAATAATTTTAGTGTAAAAAAAAAAAACTTACCTCTTCACCGCTACCGTGTCCCCCGTGGGGGTGCAGAGCACATCTGCCGCATGTGGCATGCGAATGAATAACAGGCGAGAGCTGCATGTGAATGGCTGAGCACCTCAGCCAATCACAATAAGCTCTTTCAGCAGGCAGCGATTTTAAATCCCTGCCTGCTGATAGATCAGCACTACAGAGCCAGGGAAAGCGGAGAGAAGATGCAGCTAAGCCCCGGCAGCTGAAGGGAGGTGAGTATGTATTTTTTTAGTTTTTTACTAGAGATGAGCGAACACCAAAATGTTCGGGTGTTCGTTATTCGGAACGAACTTCCCGTGATGCTCGAGGGTTCGTTTCGAACAACGAACCCCATTGAAGTCAATGGGCGACCAGAACATTTTTGTATTTCGCCGATGCTCGCTAAGGTTTTCATGTGTGAAAATCTGGGCAATTCAGGAAAGTGATGGGAATGACACAGTGACGGATAGGGCAGGCGAGGGGCTACGTGTTGGGCTGCATCTCAAGTTCACAGGTCCCACTATTAAGCCACAATACCGGCAAGAGTGGGCCCCCCCCCCCCCCTCCCAACAACTTTTACTTCTGAAAAGCCCTCATTAGCATGGCATACCTTTGCTAAGCACCACACTACCTCCAACAAAGCACAATCACTGCCTGCATGACACTCCACTGACACTTCTCCTGGGTTACATGCTGCCCAACCGCCCCCCCCTCCCCCCCCACAGCGCACACCAAAGTGTCCCTGGGCAGCCTTCAGCTGCCCTCATGCCACACCACGCTCATGTCTATTTAGAATTGCGTCTGCCATGACGAGGGACCGCAGGCACACACTGCAGAGGTTGGCACGGCTAGGCAGCGACCCTCTTTAAAAGTGGCGGAGCGATAGCCCACAATGCTGTACAGAAGCAATGAGAAATAGAATCCTGTGCCACCGCCATCAGGAGCTGCACACGTTGGCATAGCAATGGGGAACCTATGTGCCACACACTATTCATTCTGTCAAGGTGTCTGCATGCCCCAGTCAGACCGGGCTTTTTAATTCATAGACACAGGCAGGTACAACTCCCTATTGTGAAGTCCCTGTCGACCCACAGCATGGGTGGCTCCCTGGAACCCACCGGCGGTACACAGAAATATCCCATTGCATTGCCCAACACAGCTGAGGTAGTAATGTCGTGCTTAATGCAGGTGGGCTTCGGCCCACACTGCATGCCCCAGTCTGACTGGGGTTCTTTATAAGTGTACAGATGTAGTAAAAACTCCGTGTGCACCTACAGCATGGGTGGGTGCCAGGAAGCCACCGGCGGTACATAGAAATATCCCATTGCATTGCCCAACACAGCTGAGGTAGTAATGTTGTGCTTAACCCTTTCCAATCCAATTTGTATATGGTTTTCCTAGGGGGCTTACTCTTTTTCTGCTGTTATACAACGGCGCTATATGCTGGCTAAAGCCAGTACTGCATGAGCTGACACGTAGGATAGGCTCCGACAGCAGAGAGGCTGGCAATATACAGTAAGAGAACCCCGACGGACGTCTACCAACAACGGAGCTGTACAGCCTTAAACCCTAATGTCTTCACAGGTCACACAGTGGACTGGAAAGGGTTAATGCAGGTGGGTTTCGGCCCACACTGCATGCCCCAGTCAGACTGGGGTTCTTTACAAGTGGACACATGTAGGTTAAACTCCCTGTGGACCCACTGCCTGGGTGGGTGCCAGGAAGCCACCGGCGGTACATAGAAATATCCCATTGCATTGCCCAACACAGCTGAGGTAGTAATGTCGTGCGTAATACAGGTGGGCTTCGGCCCACACTGCATGCCCCAGTCAGACGGGTTCTTTAGAAGTGTACAGATGTATTAAAAACTCAGTGTGCACCTACAGCATGGGTGGCTCCCTGGAACCCACCGGCGGTACACAAAAATATCCCATTGCATTGCCCAACACAGCTGAGGTAGTAATGTCGTGCTTAATGCAGGTGGGCTTCGGCCCACACTGCATGCCCCAGTCAGACTGGGGTTCTTTACAAGTGGACACATGTAGGTTAAACTCCCTGTGGACCCACTGCCTGGGTGGGTGCCAGGAAGCCACCAGCGGTACATAGAAATATCCCATTGCATTGCCCAACACAGCTGAGGTAGTAATGTCGTGCGTAATACAGGTGGGCTTTGGCCCACACTGCATGCCCCAGTCAGACGGGTTCTTTAGAAGTGTACAGATGTATTAAAAACTCAGTGTGCACCTACAGCATGGGTGGCTCCCTGGAACCCACCGGCGGTACATAAAAATATCCCATTGCATTGCCCAACACAGCTGAGGTAACGTCAGCTGTAATGCAGGTGGCCTAAAAATTAATTTGATTACACTGTAGGCGAGGGCCCACAAAAATTGCTGTATCAACAGTACTAATGTACATCCCAAAAATTGGCCATGGCCAGCCAAGAGGGCAGGTGAAACCCATTAATCGCTTTGGTTAATGTGGCTTAAGTGGTAACTAGGCCTGGAGGCAGCCCAGTGTAACGAAAAATTGGTTCAAGTTAAAGTTCCAATGCTTTTAAGCGCATTGAAACTTATAAAAATTGTTCTGAAAAATTATTTGAGTGAGCCTTGTGGCCCTAAGAAAAATTGCCCGTTCAGCGTGATTACGTGAGGTTTCAGGAGGAGGAGCAGGAGGAGGAGGAGGAGGAATATTAGACACAGATTGATGAAGCAGAAATGTCCCCGTTTTGGATGGTGAGAGAGAACGTAGCTTCCATCCGCGGGTGCAGCCTACGTATTGCTTACGTATCGCTGCTGTCCGCTGGTGGAGAACAGAAGTCTGGGGAAATCCAGCCTTTGTTCATCTTGATGAGTGTTAGCCTGTCGGCACTGTCGGTTGACAAGCGGCTACGCTTATCTGTGATGATTCCCCCAGCCGCACTAAACACCCTCTCCGACAACACGCTAGCCGCAGGACAAGCAAGCACCTCCAGGGCATACAGCGCTAGTTCAGGCCACATGTCCAGCTTCGACACCCAGTAGTTGTAGGGGGCAGAGGCGTCACCAAGGATGGTCGTGCGATCCGCTACGTACTCCCTCACCATCCTTTTACAGTGCTCCCGCCGACTCAGCCGTGACTGGGGAGCGGTGACACAGTCTTGGTGGGGAGCCATAAAGCTGGCCAGGCCCTTAAAGACTGTTGCACTGCCTGGGATGTACATGCTGCTCGATCTACGCACATCCCCTGCTACCTTGCCCTCGGTACTGCGCCTTCTGCCACTAGCGCTGTCGGCTGGGAATTTTACCATCAGCTTGTCCGCAAGGGTCCTGTGGTATAGCAACACTCTCGAACCCCTTTCCTCTTCGGGAATCAGAGTGGGCAGGTTCTCCTTATACCGTGGATCGAGCAGTGTGTACACCCAGTAATCCGTAGTGGCCAGAATGCGTGCAACGCGAGGGTCACGAGAAAGGCATCCTAACATGAAGTCAGCCATGTGTGCCAGGGTACCTGTACGCAACACATGGCTGTCTTCACTAGGAAGATCACTTTCAGGATCCTCCTCCTCCTCCTCCTCCTCCTCCTCCTCAGGCCATACACGCTGAAAGGATGACAGGCAATCAGCCGGTGTACCGTCAGCAGCGGCCCAAGCTGTCTCTTCCCCCTCCTCCTCATCCTCCTCATGCTCCTCCTCCTCCTCCTGTACGCGCTGAGAAATAGACAGGAGGGTGCCCTGACTATCCAGCGGCATACTGTCTTCCCCCGCCCCCGTTTCCGAGCACAAAGCAGCTGCCTTTATGGTTTGCAGGGAATTTCTCAAGATGCATAGCAGAGGAATGGTGACGCTAATGATTGTAGCATCGCCGCTCACCACCTGGGTAGACTCCTCAAAATTACCAAGGACATGGCAGATGTCTGCCAACCAGGCCCACTCTTCTGAAAGGAATTGAGGAGGCTGACTCCCACTGCGCCGCCCATGTTGGAGTTGGTATTCGACTATAGCTCTACGTTGTTCATAGAGCCTGGCCAACATGTGGAGCGTAGAGTTCCACCGTGTGGGCACGTCGCACAGCAGTCGGTGCACTGGCAGCTTAAAGTGATGTTGCAGGGTGCGCAGGGTGGCAGCGTCCGTGTGGGACTTGCGGAAATGTGCGCAGAGCCGGCGCGCCTTTACGAGCAGGTCTGACAAGCGTGGGTAGCTTTTCAGAAAGCGCTGAACCACCAAATTAAAGACGTGGGCCAGGCATGGCACGTGCGTGAGGCTGCCAAGCTGCAGAGCCGCCACCAGGTTACGCCCGTTGTCACACACGACCATGCCCGGTTGGAGGCTCAGCGGCGCAAGCCAGCGGTCGGTCTGCTCTGTCAGACCCTGCAGCAGTTCGTGGGCCGTGTGCCTCTTATCGCCTAAGCTGAGTAGTTTCAGCACGGCCTGCTGACGCTTGCCCACCGCTGTGCTGCCACACCGCGCGACACCGACTGCTGGCGACATGCTGCTGCTAACACATCTTGATTGCGAGACAGAGGAGGAGGAGGAGGGTGCTTTAGTGGAGGAAGCATACACCTCCGCAGATACCAGCACCGAGCTGGGGCCCGCAATTCTGGGGGTGGGTAGGACGTGAGCGGTCCCAGGCTCTGACTCTGTCCCAGCCTCCACTAAATTCACCCAATGTGCCGTCAGGGAGATGTAGTGGCCCTGCCCGCCTGTGCTTGTCCACGTGTCCGTAGTTAAGTGGACCGTGGCAGTAACCGCGTTGGTGAGGGCGCGCACAATGTTGCGGGAGACGTGGTCGTGCAGGGCTGGGACGGCACATCGGGAAAAGTAGTGGCGACTGGGAACTGAGTAGCGCGGGGCCGCCGCCTCCATGATACTTTTGAAGGACTCCGTTTCCACAACCCTATACGGCAGCATCTCAAGGCTGATGAATTTTGCGATGCGGACGGTTAACGTTTGAGCGTGCGGGTGCGTGGCGGCGTACTTGCGCTTGCGCTCGAACACTTGCGCAAGCGACGGCTGAACGGTGCGCTGAACTACACTGCTGGATGGGGCCGAGGACAGCGGAGATGAGGGTGTGGGTGCAGGCCATGAGGCGGTAGTGCCTGTGTCCTGAGAGGGGGGTTGCATCTCAGTGGCAGGTTGGGGCACAGGGGGAGAGGCAGGGGTGCAAACCGGAGGCGGTGAACGGCCTTCGTCCCACCTTGTGGGGTGCTTGGCCATCATATGTCTGCGCATGGTGGTGGTGGTGAGGCTGTTGGTGTTGGCTCCCCGGCTGAGCTTTGCGCAACAAAGGTTGCACACCACTGTTCGTCGGTCCTCAGGCGTCTCTGTGAAAAACTGCCAGACCTTAGAGCACCTCGGCCTCTGCAGGGTGGCATGGCGCGAGGGGGCGCTTTGGGAAACACTTGGTGGATTATTCGGTCTGGCCCTGCCTCTACCCCTGGCCCTGGCCACCGCACTGCCTCTTGCAACCTGCCCTGCTGATGCCCTTGACTCCCCCTCTGAAGACCTGTCCTCCTAAGTAAGCGTTGCACACCAGGTGGGGTCAGTCACCTCATCGTCCTGCTGCTCTTCCTCCGAATCCTCTGTGCGCTGCTCCCTTGGACTTACTGCCCTTACTACTACCTCACTGCAAGACAACTGTGTCTGATCGTCATCGTCCTCCTCACCCACAGAAAGTTGTTGAGACAGTTGGCGGAAGTCCCCAGCCTCTTCCCTCGGACCCCGGGAACTTTCGAATGGTTGGGCATCAGTGACGATAAACTCCTCTGGTGGGAGAGGAACCGCTGCTGCCCAATCTAAGCAGGGGCCCGAGAACAGTTCCTGGGAGTGTTCCCGCTCCTGAGCAGGTGTCATTGTAGTGGAGTGAGGAGGCTGGGAGGAAGGAGGAGCAGCAGACAGAGGATTCGGATTTGCAGCAGTGGACGGCGCAGAACTGCGTGTTGACGATAGGTTGCTCGAAGCACTTTCTGCCATCCAGGACAGGACCTGCTCACACTGCTCATTTTCTAATAACCGTCTCCCGTGTGGACCCATTAATTGGGCGATGAATGTGGGGACGCCAGAAACGTGCCTCTCTCCTAATCGCGCAGCAGTCGGCTGCGACACACCGGGATCAGGAGCTCGGCCTGTGCCCACACCCTGACTTGGCCCTCCGCGTCCTCGGCCGCGTCCACGTCCTCTAGGCCTACCCCTACCCCTCAGCATGCTGTATTACCAGTGATTTGATTTCACAGGCAGGAAATAAATTGGCGCAAGACTGCAGGCCAAATATAATTTTTTCCCTTTTTGGAAAACGAAAGGCCCCACTGCCTCTAGTGAATGAATAATCTAAGTTTAATAACTGTGCTGTGTCCCTGCTAATGTGTCACAGAACGTGAGGGTAGCAGAGTTATTATAACTCTGGCAGAGCAGGTATTTTTTTTCCCAATTAAGGAAAGCAAATGGCGAAGCCAGCAGTAAAGCGTAGCTGGGTGCGTATGATTTAGCAATGCTTTTCACGCAGCTCACACGTGTCCACCGCCCGTAAGGACGGACAGAGGCTGGACAAATAGATTTGTTTTCACTTGTTTTTCCACCAAAAGGCAGCACTGCGTATATTCAATGAACATGAGAAGTTTAATAACTGTGCTGTGTCCCTGCTAATGTGTCACAGAACGTGAGGGTAGCAGAGTTATTATAACTCTGGCAGAGCAGGTATTTTTTTTCCCAATTAAGGAAAGCAAATGGCGAAGCCAGCAGTAAAGCGTAGCTGGGTGCGTATGATTTAGCAATGTTTTTCACGCAGCTCACACGTGTCCACCGCCCGTAAGGACGGACAGAGGCTGGACAAATAGATTTGTTTTCACTTGTTTTTCCACCAAAAGGCAGCACTGCGTATATTCAATGAACATGAGAAGTTTAATAACTGTGCTGTGTCCCTGCTAATGTGTCACAGAACGTGAGGGTAGCAGAGTTATTATAACTCTGGCAGAGCAGGTATTTTTTTTCCCAATTAAGGAAAGCAAATGGCGAAGCCAGCAGTAAAGCGTAGCTGGGTGCGTCTGATTTAGCAATGTTTTTCACGCAGCTCACACGTGTCCACCGCCCGTAAGGACGGACAGAGGCTGGACAAATAGATTTGTTTTCACTTGTTTTTCCACCAAAAGGCAGCACTGCGTATATTCTATGAATAATAACTGTGTTGTGGCCCTGCCTATACAATTCTTTCCCTGCAGTATCAATGGAGGGTGGAATGCTCTGCAGAGGCGATTTTGAGAAGCCCAAAAAAATGCAGCACAGCTAACAGCAGCCTGGACAGTACTGCACACGGATAAATATGGCCCTAGAAAGGACCGTTGAGGTTCTTGAACGCTACACTCACTCCTAACACTCTCCCTGCCTATGCAGCACTTCTGTCCCTAATGCCAGGTGCAACGCTCTGCAGAGCCGATTTTGAGAAAAAAAAAATGCCACTGCTAACAGCAGCCAACACACAGCTATCAGTGGCCCTAATAAGGACCTTTGGGGGGTCTTGAAGCCTACACTAACTACCAATTCTTTCCCTACAGCAGCTCCGGTATAAACAGCACTGTCCCTCATCTAACTCACCAGGCATCTGAGGCGAGCCGCGGGAGGGGCCGACTTTTATATTAGGCGAACACCTGATCTCGCCAGCCACTCACAGCAGGGGGGTGGTATAGGGCTTAAACGTTGCAGGGGGAAGTTGTAATGCCTTCCCTGTCTTTCAATTGGCCAGAAAAACGCGCTAACGTCTCAGGGAAGGAAGTGAAAGTAACCAGAACACCGCATGGTGTTCGTTACGAATAACGAACATCCCGAACACCCTAATATTCGCACGAATATCAAGCTCGGACGAACGCGTTCGCTCATCTCTATTTTTTACACTACTTTTACTTGTTTTTCAGGGAAGGGCTTATATTTAAAGCCCTTCCCTGAAATCCAATGACAGGGAGCTGGCAGCAGGATCCTCTACCGCAACTGTCATGTGTGACAGCTGCGGTAGGGAATTGAAGAATTCCTCTGCTGCATCTGTCACAGATGTGGCAGGTGCAGCAGCAGGGAATTATTTTTACTAGTGGGGATGAAGGAAACATCTGCCGCATGCAGCAGATGTGTTCTGCATCCCCGCGTGGGACACGGCAGCATCGGAGAAGTAAGGTTTTTGTTTTGTTTTTTACACTAAAATTATTGTTTTTCAGGGAAGGGCTTATATGTAAAGCCCTTCCATGAAAAACAATTCAGGGGTGCTGTCAGATCATTGTTTTCAATGGAGACGCTGGCAGCAGCCGCGGCTCCATTGAAAAATACTCGAGGCTCCCATTGACTTCAATGGGGTTTGTTAATCGAAACGAGCTCTCGAGCATTACAAAAAGCTAGGCTCGAGAAACGAGCACCTGAGCATTTTGGTGCTCGCTCATCTCTAGCTATAACCTCTTAACCCATTGAGCACAGACTTTTTTCATTGTTGTTTTCCCTGCTGTCAAAAAAATCTACTTAAAAAAATGTCAATATAGCCATATGATGGCTTGATTTTTGCAGGTCAAGTTGTATTTTTTAATGACACCATTTAATGTACCATATAATGTGCTAAAAAATGTTTAAAAAAATTAAGTGGAGTAAAATGGAAAAAATGCAAACGTGTCTTATTTTGAGGAGTTTCTCTTTTCATTACACTGTGTGGTAGAAATAGTATGGTAAGTTTATTTTAATCAATGAAACTTTTCCGGATGCGGTCATACCAAATATATTTATCCTTTTTCTGTTATTAAGATTTTTATGTCAATAATGGGCAAAGGGTTTTTTAATGTTTATTTTTTAATTTCTTGTGATAATTGAAAAATCTTTATTGTACTTTTTTTTTACTTTTACGGTCTACTCTGACTGCTTGGCCAGACAGGGTGCAGAGGGTGGTCCAGTGACAGATCTATGGTCATTGTGGTGAGGGCAGCCTCTGCACCCACCTAGCTTAGGGGTCTTATCACAGTTGTGACCCCTGCGACCCCGATAACTGCACCACTATGCACTGTAAGGCCTTAGTCAGACGGGCGTTTTTTCGCGCGATTTGCGGATCACATGACGGATGCGCATCCTCAAATCGCGTGACCGGTGCGCGCAAGTCGCCCGCAAATCGCCCGAAAATCTGCTCCTAGCCGCGTTTCATTAGAAACGGGCCGGAGCTGTCCAGCGCATTGCATTCAATGGAGACGGCAATACAGCCGTCTCCATTGAAAGCAATGCGCTGCGGGCGAGCCCGGGATGAATTGTCGGTAAGGGCTTAAATATATAAGCCCTTACCTGCAATTGATCCTAAAATGTGTAAAAATAAAAAAAATTGTATACTCACCTTCTGCCGGCAGCCGGAGCTCCGCGTGGCCGTCCTGCAGTGGTGTGGAAGGGGGTGTGAGTCAGACCTGCCCCCTGATTGGCTCAGCGCTTAGCCAATCAGAGGCATGCCTCACTCACACCCATTCATGAATTCATGAATGGATGTGAGTCAGACCTGCCCCTGATTGGCTCAGCGCTGAGAGGCAGCAGTCACTCACCCATTCATGAATTCATGAATGGGTGTGTGAGTGTTTTCAGCCTCTGATTGGTCAGGGCTGTGACCAATCAGAGGCAGATCATTCAGCAGGCGGGGATTTTAAAGCCCCGCCGGCTGAATAGTGCCAAGAAGCAGTTCAGGAGAACTGACAGCGGCCGCGGCTGGACTCCGGCTGCAGCGGAAAGGTGAGTATACAATTTTTTTTTATTTTAACACATTTTAGGATGAATTGCCGGGAAGGGCTAATATATTTAACCCCTTCCCGACAATTCACCCCGCGCACGCCGGCAGCCCATTGCTTCCAATGGAGCCGCTGTATTGCCCTTAATTGAATTCAATGGGCAAACATCGTTCTTCTCTGCCACAGCTGTTACAGCTGTGGCAGAGAAGAATGATTTGTCTGCTATATGTTCTCAATGGGGTCGGCGCTGCTGCCGCCGGCCCCATTGAGCGCATATACAGAAGAGAACAGGAATCGCAGATCGCAGATAGGTGCGATCTGCGATTTTTTTGTTCTATAATTTATCGGACGAGCGCATAAAAAGCGCTCATGTGTCCGATACCATTGCAAAGCAATGGTTTTAAAAAGTCGCCTGACGCATGCGCATGCGCAAATCGCGGCAAAAAACGCCTGTCTGACTAAGGCCTAACAACAAAAGTGCTGATAAAGCAGCATAGGAGCTTAACTGATTTTAACTGAGACTGCAAGTTACTTCATTTTCTGCTTTGGATTTAGCAGAGTAATAGAAAAAGGGCTGCAAAAATAAGCAAAACCATGAAATGTATGGGCCATATGGATTATATAAATAGAACAAAGCTGCAATTTTTTTGTCTAGCTATAAATGCTAAATACACTATACAAACGGATTTCTTTTATTATATAGGCAATTGGAAATTGTAAAGAAAACTGGTTATTAACAGTCAGGAATCTGGACTATATTAGTTACAGCAATATTAATTTTGAGGTTCAAATACAATATGTCATTGTACACAATAAAGAGGACTTGGATTAAATACATAGAGAACCCTGCAGAAATTTGGAAACACCTCTTAAGGCCTTAGTCAGACGGGCGTTTTTTCGCGCGATTTGCGGATCGCATGACGGATGCGTATCCGCAAATCGCGTGACCGATGCCCGAAAATCGCCCGAAAATCTGCTCCTAGCCGCGTTTCATTAGAAACGGGCTGGAGCTGTCCAGCGCATTGCATTCAATGGAGCCGGCAATACAGCCGACTCCATTGAAAGCAATGCGCTGCGGGCGAGTGTGGGATGAATTGTCAGGAAGGGCTTAAATATATAAGCCCTTCCCTGCAATTCATCCAGAAAAGTGTTAAAATAAAAAATATATACATACTCACCTGCTCCCGGCAGCTGGAGTTCCGCGCAGCCGGCCTGTAGTGGGTGTGAAGGGGATGTGAGTCAGACCTGCCCCCTGATTGGCTCAGCGCTGAGCCAGAGAGGAGGCGGGATGGGGGCGGGGCTCAGGTCCGCGAATTAGCCCCGCCCCCTCCATTGCAAATAGTACAGAGGCGCGGAGAGGAGGCAGAGAGGGGGCGGGAGCTCAGTTCCTGCCTCTGGCTCTTCCATCCTCCCCCCCCCTGCACACGAGAACAACGTATATCGGCTCGGCGTGAAAACTGAGCCGATATACATTTGTGTGAACGCACCCTTAAGGCTGCATGACAGTTTAACATACTCTCGTCATGCAGTGGATCAACTTTTGAGTTTTTAGGTTAGGATACATTTTAATTCTTGATGGAGAACCTTGCAAAAAAGTTTCTGACCAGGGATTTACCTTTTTGAAATGTGGTGTTTCCCAAATTTCTGGAGGCTCCTGGACTTTTTAGGTCAAATTTTGTTATGAAAAGTTACAAAAGCCTGTTTTGTAGGTGATTCTGTTTTTGTCCTAGTCCAACTGTGTTATAGTAGCTCACTAGATAGGTGCATGGGCGATAAATTAAAGTGGTTATCTATGGATTGTAAAACCTCAACCAGGGCAGGGGAGTCAGAATAGCCACTTCAGTCAAGTAGTATTGTGACCCCCCCCCCTCCCACTGTTGTTTGTGACATAACTGCTGAATGGCTGTCTATCAGTTCATTGTGATAACTTAGCCAACTCCTCTTTCTGTCATGGACAATGCAGAAATAAAAAACAGGGGCTGGCTAAGTTATTATATTGAAGTAACAGCCAGTCCCTCAGTGATGATGTCATGGAAACCAGAGGGGTCACAATATTATGTGATTGATTGTTGTAACTCAGGCAGAAGTGGCTGTTCTGGCTCCACTGCTCCAGCTGAGTTTTTAAAGGGGTTATCTTATAAGGAAAAAACCCTTCTCGTTTTCCTAATCAGGACAAATGGACATAACTCTATGCAATTTTATGTCAAGAGAGTATTTTTTTCTTAAAAATGCTTAAAAATTGACATTACTACCTGAAACTGTGACCCAAGCAGAAAATGTGAAACACAATGCCTCTTAAAAATGAAAATTCAACATGTGCAGAGTTCATATATAGTATTTAGCCTGAGGTCTTCATGCCCATATTATCATAAAATCACCAGAACTGGAAAGGCATAAAATCTGGTTTTAAGTTTAAAATTACAGGTGAATTTATCATCATTCTGCCTGGTGCGGCCCGCTATATCTTTACCATAGCATGCCTACACTATTTGTCCAGCCCAGAAATCAATAGACTATATGGTAAACTTTAATAACGTAAAGTGCCGAATGAATGTTTGAAGCATTATACAAACAAATGTGCTGTACCAAAAGACATATAAATATCCTGAAAGCAGATACCCTGATGATTGCAGTTGTTTTGATTCCCTATTGACAGTAACTTCATGTAAGTTTGTGTTTTATTTTTTTTTAAATTCATAACAACTTCTTGTAGCTCAGGCTATGCTGCTGATAGAGCGTTGATGTTAGTCTCTTTTGAAAATAAAGTTTCATATCGTTATAGCAAGGTCTCAAAACTTTATCTGCAGTGCAGGCTATAAAAATACAGTTAGGACTCGGGCTGCAGCGAAAGCTACAGGTATATGCAACTTCCACTTCAAATGGTTATATCTTATGCTGTATTGTGCATAGAGCTTTGATTTTGGTCTTATTTTAAAGCCAAGATTATAGACATCGCAGATAAATCTACAATACAGCCTGAGATACAGTCATTTAAAGCAAGGGCTTATCTTATACATTCTTGGTTCAGGAAGTGCCACTCTGCAAGGATATAGGAGATACATCCTGGGCAGTGAAAGAGTTAATACTTTGCAAGACATGACATGTCCTAATAATGGATGTATGCATCTATATTTATGTTGTAAAGGAACAAAACTGTAGAAGCAAATTAAAAGTGTTGCAACAGTTGGATAAACCAAGTCAATCAGTTTATTTAGTCAAATGTTGTAAATCACATCTGATGGCTTTCTTTAAAATTACCATGCTGATTTATTTTGTGCGCGACAAAGCATTCATTTTTAAAGTGACTGAGAATATATTATTAATTTTGTACTGTTCATCAAAAATTTTGCGCTCATTTCTGCAGATTGCTCTCAGTGTGAAGCACAAAAAACGGTAATATCTTAAATAGGTTCTTGCCGTGAAAAAGAATTGAAACAACAAGTCTGTTTTATGGCGATGTGTAAACTCGTTCCACTTAGAGAGATGGACGTATAATAGGAAAAGATGAATATTTGATTTGATTGTCAAAAGTAGATAATGTAGCTATTGTGACTGCTCATTTCATTACATCCGTAGAATAATATGAAGATAGGAGTGTCTTGAACATCTTGATTTGACAAAATGGATTGAAGTTGTTTACCTGGTGAATGATATGTGATAGATGCACATAAAAGGACTAGTCACTTTATTAGAGACACCAGCCCTTTCACGATTGGAGCTTCTCTGTATCCATGACCACAGAGGGCAGCATAAAATCACGTGATAAGTTTTCTCGGAATGACGAGTTGTGTGTTTGAACACAATAGTTGGAACACCAGCATTGCATTCAGCTGCAATTTGCTTGACTGTGTACATCTGTTCTTTAGAATGATTCTTGACATCCTTTTTTGACCCCTTTTGTTGACAATTTGTCTACGTTCATGGAATCCTCTTTTGCCAAATCGCAGCATAAAATCAAGTGGCAAGTTTTACAGGGATTAGTTTCAGAGTGAATCCACATTAGATGAGAAAATCCAGGAATCTGAGTGACTTCCAATGAAACCTGATTGTCGATGCTAGGCTAGCCGCAGCCAGGGTTTCATTAACAACCTTGCGAAGATTTCTCATGTAGTGGTGTGAAGAATATACCAGAGGATGATGTCAAAGATTTGTTTTGATGAACTAGTGTAGCACAGTCAAAGACAACCAAATGCAACATTGATGGTCCTACTAATGTATCTTAACATACAACTTGCTGTTCTATAGCATGGATGGGCTATAGCATCAAATGACTAGTTCCAGCACCATTGTGTCTAAGAGAAACAGAAAAGTGAGACTCCAGTGGTCAAAAGAGAGTAAAAATTAGATTACTGAGCAGTTGAAAACTATTGATAGCCTATTCATAGATTAGGCTATCAATAGTAGATGGGAGGGAGTCCACCCTCTTGGACCCCCTTCCCCTTTGATCACTGGGTAAATGTGCTTGTGCACTCAACTGATTTTTGCATAAAGCAGACAGCTCCATTCTCACTGCAGCGGTCAGGCGTGGTATTGTGGGCTCAGCCTGCATTGAAGTGAATGGGAATTTGGCCTGCAATAACAAGCCTGGCCACTGCAGTCAGAATGGAGCTGTCTGCTTCCTGCAGAAATCAGATCATTGCATGAACACACACAGCAAATAGCTGATTGGTGGGGTACCGGGTGTCGGATCCCTGCCAATGTCTTGTTGATAGCCTGTTCTGCAGAAAAGCTATTAGCAGTTTATGGATGAGTAGGATAGGAATGCGCCACAAGGATTTTTCGAAAAACACCACTCCACTGGGGTTCCGTGAGTACCCAATCCACGTATTAACAGGAGAGCTGCAGGACATTCAAAAGGGTTCCCTAATACAGGGTAACCCTCACAAAGAAATATATAATACAATATTGTTAGAGAAAATTGTCACCGCGCTACAAGGTACTTTGTATTGTATGAAGAACACTTTTCCTTTAGCGGTAAGCATAAAGGCAAATGATAGTGTAAGAAAGACACTTACTGGGGAGGAGGGGGGGGGGGTGGAAACAGAAACCCCCTCCTTGAAGTGTAGACTCCAATCACAGATGATGGTACACGCCGGTGTGCTGGATAAAATCCAAGGTTTTATTAATCAATCCACCGATTGTGGATGACGTATTATACAGCCTGTAATGGATGCCATGATAAATTACCTTGCTTAGGGCTCAGTCACACGGGTGCATCGGCGCCTGTGTTAGGGCTCAGTCACACGGGCGCATCGGCTCCCGTGTTAGGGCTCAGTCACACGGGCGCATCGGCGCCCGTGTTACTGCAAGTAGCAGACGGCAGTACCTGAAGACGGACGTCTCTCTGCAGCGCCGGAGGAAAGAACAAGTGACCGGCTTCATTGCCCTCAGTCACACGGGCGCATCGGTGCCGGTGTACTGGAGCCGATGCGCCCGTGTGACTGAGCCCTCATGGAGGCCAAAGTAAGTCCAAAGGTCTACTGGATGGGTGTTTCAGATAAAGCGTCTGTTCAGTGTATATGAAGGTAAGCTGCTAAATCTCGGCCTTTCGTCTTTTTATATTTACTCTTTACTTTAACTTCAGTCTCTCTCCATTTAGCCATCAACTTACAGTAAATGTATGTCAGAACTCGATTGCTGATTTCTACTTGCATTGTAAGCCTCTTTTACCTGAGCTGTGATTTGTGACTGAGTAAAATATATAGCCTTTTGTTCAGGTAAATGAAAAGCCAGTGTTTTTTCTCCCAACTATTTAGGCTCCGGCCATACATACAATATGGATACATGAAAACAGAGGAATACGTGCCGTGTATAGTGCCCGTACTTGTTAATTTACAGCACAGCCACCATTAATGCATTCAAGAAGTATTTCTTAAATCGTGGGAGTGCAACTTCATCACTTTCTCAAGTCTCTTTCGCTCATGTGAGTGGGAGTTTGCCGGTACTGTAAAAGAGCTATAATTTCCTTAGCTTGAATATACAGCAAAATATATTCGCACGACTATGTTAAGACGTCTCATAGGTAACCATGTTAGACATTTAAATCATCAATCTCCCCCTTTTTTTAAGCTTTCTCCACCCCAACCACCCACTATATCACCCACAACATGTCTCTGTGTCGTTGTCTTCAAGAAAGTTGATTTTGGAGATTGGACAAACTAAAAGCATGGCAGACAAGAAGTGCAAAAAGTTAAGCAAAACAGAGAAAATAGTGAAAGATATAACATATATTATTATCTATGTACACTTAAACGGATATTCTATGAATTTACTATTGATGAGCTATCCTCAGGATAGGTCATCAGTAGTTGATCGGTGATGATCCATCACTCTAGATCCTTACTGATCATTTGATCCTCCTGGCCGCTATCAGTGCAGGGCAAGAGGATCAATGCAGAGGTTGGACGTTTGCATTGATGGTCAGGGATGGAAGTATAATAGAAGGCATTACTCCTATTGGGTTCAATGGGAGTGAAACTATCTACTACACTTCCAGCCCTGACCACCAATGCAGACAACCAACCCAATTGCACTGACAGCAGGCCAGAAGATTGGCTGATTGCTAAGGATGCTGAGCGGTGGACCGCACGATCAATTATTATTGCGTATCCTGAGAATCGGTCCTACTCCTTTGACTCTCCACATAAGTCATCCCTAACCACTGGCTCGTGAGCCCATGCTGTGTGGTTCGCTTTGGGACTCCTCAGTTATGACCACATGTACTATCAATTCCCATTGTTGTACGCATATCTTAACCACCAAACAGCACAGTGCAGATGGTATAATGCAAGAATCAAATGTATCAACAGATGCTTTCAATTTCCTGATTCCTCATGTTTAGGCAAGGGCTACATGGCAGCTTTGGCCATGAAACCCATCACAGATCATACGATGGACTTGCTACATCCCATCCTCCTAACCTAATTGAATGTACCTGCCTTGTGTCTTGTTAGTTGTTACACCCAAGACCTGATAATCACGAAAAAGTATTCAGGCTTTGATTTTTTACAATTTTCAGGTCACAGTAGCTTGGAAGTTCCAAAGTAACAGCCCAAACAACACTTTTTTGCATTCTGACGCCGTGATGTTTCTGTAATCAGACTTTTGCTCTAGGTAAAATAGTAAAATATGAACCACCGTACAAAAATTGTATTTTCTGTAGTGGTGTTTTTTTGCTTTTGCTCTGCTTTTTGTGTCTAAGGTGCTATTTCAAACTGCAGCATGCTCAGAGCCTGGAAGAAAGTGGCTATGTTTTTTTTTTTTATGCTGTACAACCCCTTTAAATGACCTTTTACAGCCAATGGAGTGTCTACTTGGTCTCTGTTGGGCTGGTGTAGATCAATATAGAGTATCTTGTTTCTGCTGCTCGATTTCCTACAGAGCCATGGAATTAAAAAATGCATTTTGCGCTGTATATATTTTTCATGGGAGCCTATGAGCATCGGCCAGAGGTGCATAATGGGAGATCCATCTGAAAGGGAATCTATCATGACAAAGTGGACTATTGTATAAATCAAGTGTTTAGGTTAAATATATTCTGTTAAGACATTTCGATGATTTTCTTTTGATCTCTTGAATTATGTTTAAAAAATTAAATTCTAAAATGTTGCAGTTCTCACACTGACCACTAAGCCTAATAATAGTCCAATATGTCCTGTTGTATAGAGAACTCATCTCAGCAATCATCTCATTACCATTACAGGCGGGAGTACAATGAGAAATAACAGGTATATATAGATAACATTGGATCCGCCATTCACCACAAGGGATGACACATCTCACCTCTTCCCCTTCCCTGCGCAGATCACAGAGGATGCTTACAACACTCTGCAACAGAAGTCAATGGGCTCCCTCCTGTCAATTGTATCTATGGTCTATGAGGCTGCTGTAAAGCATATCTTTTAAACGCTGTTCACTGCAGCATGGGCAAGATGGCCACCCCATAGTCATTAACAGACAATAGAATAAAAAGATAAGAAAATAGAAAGATTCCCTTTAAGAGCATCTTACTGACACCCTTTGTCTCTTGATTTAATTTTGAGTTATTTTGTGAAATATTAATTCGCCGTATGATTATGTTTAAAAAAATTGCTTGGTGTCAGCATCCTTGTTCCAAGAACAATGCAAATTATACTGATATCTAAAATACTAAATGCAGGAACAAAAAAAAAAAAAGGAAAAATCAAATGTTAAACAAAAAAAGAGCACATTAAAGTGATTTTTAAACCCTAGCAGCTTTGTTCTCACTAGAGAAGTACAAATAGCATTTACTATTGATCACTGTTGTGAGGAGAAGGTCAGCTCTAAAGTATTGCCATCTGGGCATGAATATAAAAATCTGTTCGGCAAGGTACTAGAATCCACCGGTGAAGTTCGGAGTTTTAAATATTTAATCAACTCTCATCCCAGGCATTTGAAGCTGTATCATAATAATGTTATCCTGCTCATAAGTCTTCAGAAAACACTATTTTAGTCCATTTTCTATTTCATTTTGACCTGTGAATCGTCTTATTTGGACAGTAAGGACTAAGGATGGTCATATATATTAGGCTACATTTACACCTCCTTCTGTGCTCCCATATCATTTCCATTATTCAATTAGGAGTTAAACTGACATGGTGTGGCTGGTGGACAGCCATGGTTCCAAGGAGTGTTGGCCCTGGTACTTGTGATGCGCCAGGGTAACATAGTAACATAGTATGTTAGGCTGAATGTCCATCTAGTTCTGCCTATTTCCACCCTCTAGTTGATCCACAGGAAGGCAAAAACCCCAAGAGGCGGAAGCCAATTACCCATTTGGGGGAAAATTCCTTCCCGACTCCATAATGGCAATCAGAATAATCCCTGGATCAACCTTGATAGTTCCTACCTGACTGTGAGACCCGAAACTACAAACCTGCTGATCCCCTAATGTCTATATCCTGTAATATCCTTCCGCTCTAGAAAGGCATCTAGTCCCCTCTTAAATTCCTCTATGGATTTTGCCATCACCACGTCCTCAGGCAGAGAGTTCCACAGTCTCACTGCTCTTACAGTAAAGAACCCCCTCCTGTGTTGGTGATGAAACCTGCTTTCTTCTAGAAGTAGCGGATGCCCTCTTGTTACCGTCGCAGTCCTGGGTATAAACAGATCGTGGGAGAGATCCTTGTATTGCCAACTAATGTATTTATACATAATTTTTTGGGTCGCCCCCTTAACCGTCTTTTTTCCAGGGTGAATAATCCTAATTTTGATAGCCTCTCTGGGTATTCCAGTCCTCCCATTTCATTTATTAGTTTAGTTGTCTTTCTTTGGACCCCCTCAAGCACTGCAACATCCTTCCTGAGCTCCGGTGTCCAGAACTGTACGCAGTATTCAATGTCAGGCCTGACAAGTGCCTTATATAGTGGGAGGATAATGTTCTCGTCCCTCGCCCCTATGCCCCTTTTAATACACCCCAAGTTTTTATTAGCTCTTGCAGCAGCTGACTGGCATTGGTTACTCCAGTTAAATCTACAATCCACTAGTATCCTCAGGTCTTTTTCCATCTCACTTTTCCCTAGCAGTACCCCATTAAGTGTATATTGGTGACATCCATTTCTCCTGCCCATGTGCATAACCTTACATTTATCCACATTGAACTTCATTTGCCATTTTTCTGCCCAATCCCCCAGCTTGTCTAGGTCCTTTTTTAACATTGTCCTCCATTGTAATAATTGTCTTATATAGTTTTGTATCATCTGCAAATATTGATATTTTACTGTGCAGCCCCTATATCAGGTCATTGATAAATATATTGAACAGAATGGAGCTACATTGTCATAATCAAGATTAGTGTTAAGCAAACTTTTGAAATGTTTGGCTGGTTTGCTGAAATCCTGTTTGGTCTGAATTAGATTTAAACTGAACCAGAACTTTACCAATACACCTACAATTAGTGTATAGTGTAATTGTGAGAAGGAGGAGAAGGAAGAAAAAGCATAGTGGACTCGGTGATTAGCACTGTTGTCTTGCAGGCTGGGGTCATAGGTTGAAATCTGACCAATGGACAACATCTGCACGGAGGTTGTATATTCTAAAAAAATAACATACTAATAGGTGAATATAGATTATGAGCCTCAATGGGGACAGAAAATATCTAGTGATGGAAAGTGCTGCAGATGCTATATAAATAAAGGTGATTATTATGAAATACAAGGCAAAGAAGTAGGAAGGGGGGTGACTTTACAGCTAACATCAAGTTAATTATGTTTGTGTAACATTAGTACTGCTGACCTGTCATCCTGGGAAAAAGCAGTCCTGCCTTTAATCAGCAATGGAAATCAGTATACAGACTGGTGCTGATATAAAGAGATCCTGTCACAGAAGAGTTCATGATCTCCATCAGTATTTGTCTAGGGAGTCTGGTCAAATATTGTAGGTTGGGGGCATATTGTATATACGTGGGTGGAGCATAAGATACACTACTTTATGCACCCCCTTTCGGAATGTCCAAGATGTCCCTTTTCAAAAGTATTATTAAGGATTCATTCACATAACATTCACTATATTGTAGCTTTCCATCAAAGGGTTCAATCTGTATTGCCAACATACCCAATTCTGTCTTCCAAAAATGAATGGAAAGGAATGGAAACCATGAAAAGCGAAGACACCTTTGGTCTCCGGTTGACTAGTTAAAGTCTATGCTTCCATCCAGGATTCCATCTGACTGTTGTTTTCAGAGATTCAGCTGAAACTATGGAATGGATAGGCTGAGCATATAGTAAAATGTGGTGT
Organism: Eleutherodactylus coqui; assembly: GCF_035609145.1. Classification (NCBI taxonomy): domain Eukaryota; kingdom Metazoa; phylum Chordata; class Amphibia; order Anura; family Eleutherodactylidae; genus Eleutherodactylus; species Eleutherodactylus coqui. The sequence goes on along the minus strand of NC_089840.1, from coordinate 25,636,533 downwards.
GATCCCAGCCTTTAGTTTAACTCCATGCCTAGGGCAGCACCACCTGTTAATACAGCCCGAAAGAGCATACAAACTCCATGGTCAGATTTGAACCTAGAACCCGAGCATTGCTTGCTCAGCCACACCGCCACCTTCTTTTAGTGAGTTGAACCAAAATGGACTGCCGGAACTTTGTGTTTGCTGTGAACTGAACTTTTCGTAAAGTTTGACCTGAAACTGCTTCCACTGGTTTGGTTCGCTCAACACTAATGAAGAGCAGTGGTCTCCAACCTGTGGCTCCTTAGCCAGGCAAGAGCTAAAGGCTGGAGATTACTGATCAAGAGGAAGCAGATCAGAAAAGAGAGAAATTATCCCTTGGCGTTAACTACGGGTGACGATTTGGCCTCAAAATGTAAGAATATTACTGAATGCACTGTAATACCCCGAGTCTTTTTAGATTTAATATTGGTATTCTATCAATTGCAATGTAACTTTTCATCCTTTCTAAGGCCTAACCGCGCACTCATGAGCCATCACAATAATAACGACTTCGAGGACATCACGTCTACACTCTATAGAACAACAAAATACATGTTTTCTAGACATTACAAAGTCTGTCACTCTTTATCTGTTTTTGTTTTTCATCTAGCTGTCTCGTTATCGATTGTGTTAGCTGCGGGTTATGATCTAAATACAGGATGCATACAGGCAATTTTTCTGTGTTGTCATTTTATTCCGCTTCCATTAAAGCTACAATTAGCAGAGGCCGTACATCAGAATGACATTCACCAAAAATAGCCTAAATACATAGTTACATTCTACAGGCAACCGGCTAAATTACTATAATTCCACTAAAGCCTTGATGCAACAGCTTTATGTCTCCAGGAATCTGCTGTATTTATCGATGAATTGAACAATACTGGCATTACTTTAGGGAGACAACCTTTGATTCTTCAAACTTAACTCGATCCATGTGCTGCAATTTAGGACTCCACAGATAGTTGATATTATTTTGTCATTGCTCTGTAGACATAAGTTATTGTTGGACTGTATGTTGGGATGAACGACTAATGATAAACTTCAGGATGGTCATCCAATAGTTATTCAAACTTATTTAAGCAATGAGTTGGCAAAAGTGAATATTATGTTGACGCTCAATGACACATCACACTATCTGGAGATACTGGGTTAAAAGCTAATCATAAAGGAACATACAGTATGTCTAGTGGTAATCACGTAGGTGATTAACACTAAAGAAGAGAGAATGTGGTTGCAAATGGATCTGGATAAGTTGGGCAGAAAAGTGGTAAATGAGGTGTAACACTGATAAATGTAACTTTCTGCATATGGGCAGAGGAAATACATGTCACCATTACACACTAAATGGGAAACTACTGGGGAACACTGACATGGAAAAGGCCTTGGGGATTATAGTTAACTGTAAACTTAACTGGAGCAACCAGTGTCAGGCAGCTGCTGCCAAGGCAAATAGGATCATGAGGTGCATCAAAAGAGGTCTAGGGGCATATGACGAGAACATTGTTCTTCCTCTTTACAAGTCACTGGTCAGACCACACATGGAATATTGTGGACAGTTTTGGGCACTTAAGAAGGACATATCAGAGCTTGAGAGAGTACAAAGTCAGGCAATTAAAGTAATAAATGGAATGGGCGGACTACAATACTCGGAGAGGTTATGAAAACTGGAGTTATTCACTTTGGAAAAAAGACAGCTGAGGGGCGACCTACTAACTATGTATAGATACATCAGGTGTCAATACAAGGATCTCTCCCATCATCTGTTTATACTGAGGACTGTGACTGTAACAAGGGGACATCATCTACATGTATAGGAAAAAGGGTTTCTACACCGACATAGAGGGGCGTTCTTTAGTGTAAGAGCAGTGAGGCTATGGAGCTATCTGACTGAGGACATGTGATGACGAATTTGATAAAAAAGGTTATGAGGGGTCTGGATGCCTTTTTTTGAGCATTACAATATGACACCTCATAGTTACTGATTACTTCAGAAGGGTTGTTGATCCAGGGATTATTACAATTGCCAGACTTGGAGTCAGGTAGGATTTTTTTTTCCTTAAATGAAGAAAATTGACTTTTATCTCATTTAGGTTTTGACTTCTTCTGGATAAACATTTTTTTTGATGGGGGGGGGGGTGGTGTAATAGGCTGAACTAGATGGAAATACATTTTTTTTCAGCCTAACGAACTATGTTACTATATTCTTGTGTAAATAATAAAATGTGAAGTCAATGAAAAAAGAGACATCTAACTCAAATCAGCATTTGGTGTGACCATTGTTTGCTTTTCCAAAAAGCATACATTTTTCTAGGTACACTTGTACAAAGTCAGGGATTTTGTAGGACTATAATCAGGTGTATGATTAACAAGCAAATGATAATGATCATCATTTTCTTTTAGAGGTGGAAATACAGTCATTGACTGTAACAGAAATAGCTGTGTAGAAGGCTTAAAACTGGGTGAGGAAAAGTCAAACTCTGCTAAAAAGGTGGGGATGCGGAAGACAGTTTCATTTCACAAGTCATACACCATTGCAAGACTGAGCTCAGCAACAAGACACAAGTTAGTTATACTGCATCAGCAACACATCTACCAGGCAAAGAAATATTGCCAAAAAGCCATACCTTCGATGTAAAAACAAGGCCAAGCAACTCAACTATGCGCAAAACCATAGGAACTAGGGTGCAGAAAAATAACAGCAGGTGTTCTAAACTGACGAGTCAGAATTTGCAATATTGGGCTGTAATAGAAGGCAGTTGACCAATGCTGTGGAGCAGAATAATCACACGCTGGTGCTGGCAGGGTAAGGCTTTTCTAATGAGCTCAATCAAGAACAGAGGGGGGGTACAGGACCAGAAGGCAGAAACTAGATAACTTGAATCATGGAACAAGGCTGAGAGTCATGCTAAGGGAACCGTCCACAGGCTGGATGACTCAGCAGTGAGAGCTACCGACTGGAGCGCAGGAGGTTTCCGGTTCGATTCCAGACAGTCACTTTGCACTTTGTTATTTGACAAAAATAAAAACTGTTTGTACTTCAATTTTTGAAAGAATTCTTACTTTGCAGCATTTTTTCCATACCTGCCTAAAACCTGCACAGTATTGTACTTAGTTTAGGATCTAAGTCCCGTTGAATAAAAAAGTCTTAGCTAAGAGGTTTGTGTGCCGATATGAAGTGTATGTGTATACAAGGTAACCTTTTCTAATCTCTTTTTAATATTCATGCTCTATACTATTATACCCGCTGTACATCCACTATTATTGTTTAATCATCATTGCCATTTAACTCTCCATTGATCTATTCTTAAAAGCATACTAATGATAGATTTCCTATACATTTAGGCCTTAGTCACACGGGCGTTTTTTCACGCGATTTGCGCATCGCATGACGGATGCGCATGCGCAAATCGCGTGACCGGCGCCGAAAAATCGGCCCAAAAATCGCCCGAAAATCTGCTCCTAGCCGCGTTTCATTAGAAACGGGCCAGAGCTGTCCAGCGCATTGCATTCAATGGAGCCGGCAATACAGCGGCTCCATTGAATGCAAGCGCTGCGGGCGTGCGCGGGGTTAATTGTCGGGAAGGGGTTAAATATATAACCCCTTACCTGCAATGCATCCTTAAATGTGAAAAAATAAAAAAAAAGGATGTACTCACCTGCTCCCGGCAGCTGGAGATCCCGGCGGTCGGCCTGCAGTGGGTGTGAAGGAGGTGTGACTCAGGCTTGCCCCTGATTGGCTCAGCGCTGAGCCAATCAGAAGCAAGTCTCAGTCACACCCATTCATGAATTCATGAATGGGTGTGACTGAGCTCAGCCTCTGATTGGCTCAGGCTGAGCCAATCAGGGGCAAGCCTGAGTCACACCTCCTTCACACCCACTGCAGGCCGACCGCCGGGATCTCCAGCTGCCGGGAGCAGGTGAGAACATCCTTTTTTTTTATTTTTTCACATTTAAGGATGCATTGCAGGTAAGGGGTTATATATTTAACCCCTTCCCGACAATTAACCCCGCGCACGCCGGCAGCCCATTGCTTTCAATGGAGCGGCTGTATTGCCGCTCCATTGAATTCAATGGGCAAACATCGTTCTTCTCTGCCACAGCTGTTCCAGCTGTTCCAGCTGTGGCAGAGAAGAATGATTTGTCTTCTATATGTTCTCAATGGGGTCGGCGCTGCTGCCGCCGCCCCGTTGAGCGCATATAGAGAAGAGAACAGGAATCGCAGATCGCAGATAGGTGCGATCTGCGATTTCTGTTCTCTAATTTATCGGACGAGCGCATAAAAAGCGCTCATGTGTCCGATACCATTGCAAAGCAATGGTTTTAAAAAGTCGCCGGACGCATGCGCATGCGCAAATCGCGGCAATAAACGCCCGTGTGACTAAGCCCTTATTCTGAACTTACACTAACCTCAGTGACGCAGGATGTTTTAAGTAAAGTTAAAAAGTGCATTACCTGGTCATTATTCCCCAGCAAATGAGTCATAAAGTAATATATGGCGATACCAAAGAAAATTATGCTCTGAAATGTCTTCAGAATTTCTCATTAGTGCTTCTTAATATAGTATGTTGAGCAGGGCTATGCCCTGATATTTTGCACTCGACTGACTAGACATTTAATACTCAGCGATCACTGCTGGCTTATATAAACATAGGTCAAACGTGGAAGACCAGGTCAAGACTGAAAAAAGTGGTATTCTACAGTACAACAGCTGCTGTGAAATTATATAAAAAAAGATATTTCTGCTCTTAATATATTGAATTAGTGATAATGTTATCATTTACAAGTGAAAAATAGAAGCCCGCAGCACCCACTGATTGGCAGAAAAAACTCCCAATTGGGAGGAACCTCTTTAAAACAAAAAAAATGCAACAGCCACAGAAGGTTGTGAACTAGCAACCTCAACCTCATCCAAAATATGTAGGTGTGGCAGCATATAAAGGTGCAACTAATTATTCAACTTAAAACAGAAACTTTATTGATCCATGCTGAAAAAGGATCTCTTGTCTGGTCAAATGGCTTGATAAAGGCCAATGTGTGGCCGAAACGTTGCCTGAATCGGCTACATGGATCAATAAAGTTTCTGTTTTAAGTTGAATAATTAGTTGCACCTTTATATGCTGCCACATCTACATATTTTGGATCATTTACAGGTGATTGATCTATAGGAAAAGATAGCTGGGGAAACTATCTATGAAATCTTAACAAATTAAAGTGACTTTATCAGCATTTGTTTCACTAATTAAAAACCGGTAGAGAAACATTTTCCTTTTTTCTAATCTGTTTTTATTTTCTGATTGTAGAATTTGTTATTTTGTTGTCGTCCCTGAGCTGCATTTAAGAGCATTTAGAAGATAGGCTTTACAGCAGCTTTATGGGCCATTCGCTCAATAAACAAGAGGGATCCATTGACTTGTATGGGAGGCTGTTCTAGACATTCTGTATGACCTGTCCAGAGGTCAATTTGGAGGTAGAGGGAGTATATAGTCACAGCTGATCACCTATTGTAAATGGTGGACCCTGTGTTATCTACCTATATGTGTCACCTCTCAATGTAATCCTGCCTATGAGGTTAGTGAGACGACTGTTATTAGGCTCTGTGGTCAGAGTGAAAAATGCAGGATTTTAGGATTTTTTTAACACATAGATTGTGATCAAAAATTAAAAACAAAAGTATTAAAAATCCTTAAAAATATGTTTAACACAAAAATGCGATTTATATAATATGTCATTTTCTGATGACACATTACCTTTAAAGGGAATGTTTCATCCAAACATTACCTCTTGTATAAATTAGGTTTTTATATTAAAGGGCCATTTTGGTGATTTGTTTTTCTTCATTCTTTATGTAACTGATCCACCAGTATATATAAGTTATATAAGTTATCAAGTATTACCTTTGTTAGTTTTTTCCTTTCTATCTGAAACTTCTTGGAGTCCTTTTCCTCAGTTGGGTCATGTGGCATCATTGTAAGCAACTAGGAATTACTTGGCTTCATGTTCTCTCAAGAAGCCAGTTTTGTCAGTCAGCATAATTCTTGTGTGATGAGCCTTTCCACACAAGCTATTCAGAGGGGGACAGAAACTCCTTTCACAGTTACTGCTGAAGATTAGAGGCTGCTGTCACACAGTTACAATAAAGGAAATCACAGCTCATCCTCTTGACTGTATATATTTAAGATCTGTCATTTATTTAGGTGAATATAGAATACAGATGATAACGGCAATGTTTTTCCAGCAGGCAGAGATGGTACTGGCCTAGCTGGCCATGTGATGCTGTGCTGGTGCATCATGTTAGCAGAGCATAGAGAAAGTGAGGAAGGAGAAATCTCAGCATCAAGGTGGTTCCTAATAGTCATCAGACAGGAGGCTGCACTGCCTGCAAATGTGTGTACTATACATAGTTGATGTCCATCGTGTGACAGGCAATCAGGTGGGGAGGCGGGTGATGGAAAAATGTGTCTTCATCAGTGGTCCTTTAAACATTGTAAAGCATTTTTGATAATTTGTTTGATTTTATCTCACAATTATACTAAAAAGCCTAATAATAGTCTAAAATGTCTTGCTCTGCACAGAAAACATCTCAGCTCAGCAGTCATCTCATTATCATCACAGGCAGGATTACAATGAAATGTGATACCTACATATAAATGACACCAGATCCACCATTCAAAATAGGTGATGGTTATAGCTTATCAATCCCCCCCCACCCCCACCCTGCCTCCCTATACTGGTCATAGGGCATGCCTGCAACACTCTGCTGTAGAAGTCAATGGGTCCCTTTCTGTCCATTGTAACTATAATTCTTGATTTCTGCTGTAAAGCATATCTCTACATGTTATTAACTGTCACTAAGGCAAGATGACAGTCCCCATAGTCATTTACAGACAATTGAATGAAAAAAAATTACAAAAATAAAAACAGATTAGAAAGTTATTTGTTTTTACCTAGAAATGGCAACAGAAAAGGGTACAGAAAAATGGAATGGATACAAAGGCTCTTTATATAAAGGTTCAGCCTGTATCTAGAACCTTTTATTACAATATATTGTATAAAGTGTGATTTACTGTGGGGACTTTCTGCAGTGTCAGAGTTGCATTCTTTGCAGACTTTCTCATAACAGCATCAATCTTTATTACTCTGCCCGCTCAGTAAATCAGCTAGGACATTGATGGATATAAGTTGGGAAGTGAGTAGGAAAAGGAATTCAGATTCCTAGAAGTATTTGTCAGCTCTTGTACACATAGTTATAGTATTGAGGTCTGTTCACAAGTTTTCTGCACTGACAATCCTGTATGTCATTCACACCTGCAGAAAATATATACCTGGATTTTAGGGTGTGCTGTATAGGATATGGCTTTTCCGGCCCTCTCTGTTGCATATTTCATAATGATATTTGGAGAATTTCACATGTTGCAGAGATGCTGCCTTCCAAAAAGTGGTGCTCTAGAGGCAATTGTTCCATTTTTGTATTTGCATAAATTTCCCAGAGGAGCATGCATGGCCTAATAAGTCTCCTCTCTAGGTTCTCTCCCTAAGGAGAAACTATAGTCTTTCTGACCTACATCATAGACCTCTCACTTAGCCAAGCCAGCAACCGAATGCACATTGTTGAGGGGCAAACCTGCATATCAACCCAAATAGTCTGTCTGTACATGGTTATCTTTTCTTTCTGTAGAAGACTCTGGCTTTGGCTTATATCCCCAATTATTGTTACAAGGCCTACTAAAAGGTCTGATATTGACTCGCAGAAATGCAGCCTTTCAATAGGTGGCATCGTAGAGGCATTGCTCTATTTTCCCATTTTACAGGCTAGGTATTAAATGATTGCCCACTGATGTCCGACTGCTGTCCATGGTTATCACCTTGAATTTTTCTTTTTTTCTGGACAACTTATTCAAAAATCATGGACAGCTAACAATTTCACAGGCACATCAATGAACTATGCTTGCTTTCGAACAAGTGAGGCAACAGCATTCAGACTGTGGGATGATTTGATAGATAGGGGGCCCACCAAAGTATTATCCATCTCTAGGCAACGAGGGGGCTTGTGTCCTACAAAGTTTTAAGTTGAAATTTGGTAGAGTTGGGGGTTGGGGCATATGACTCAAGTTACACCACTGAAAAGAGTTGGTCAAATTGAAGAAACACTAAAGGAGAAGAAGAGTTATTTATGAAGGCTAGTCCAGGGTAGGGTGATATTTCTTCTTGAGGAGACCACCATGGGAACGAGCACTACAAGGGTGAAAGGAGTCGTATAGGCCATTCAATGCACCCTGGGAAAAGCTATGTAAACTATTGATCAAATAATTCTTCATAGTGCCAACTATTGGGAGGTAGCTACTAGAGATGAGCGAGCATACTCGCTAAAGACAAATACTCGAGCGAGTATTGTCCTTTTCGAGTACCTGCCCAATCGTGAGAAAAGATTTGGGTGCCGGCGGGGGTGAGCGGTATGTTGCAGGAGTGAGCGGGGGGGGCAGAGAGCAGCCCCCCTCCGTTTCCCCCCCCCCATCCCTGCTCTCCCCTGAATCTTTTCTCATGAGGTACTCGAAAAGGACAATACTCGCTTCAGTATTTGTCCTTAGCGAGTATGCTCACTCATCTTTAGTAGCTACCCTACAAGTCAATATCCAACTTTTTAACAGACCTTTGGAATGAATTGCGCTCAAGGCTGCCATCTTGCAATACCTGTCTCTGCTGTTGATAGCAGTGCATGCTCTCCTTCTGTATGTTGCAGGCAACCTGCTTTGACCTCCTGTCAGTCTGTCACTGATTCCTAAAGGGCCAGCACATGCACCCAACCTTTCCAGTCCCCAACCTATACTAAAAGATCCTGGGCTACTTGGGCTTACTCTACCTATGAGCAGGTCTGAGAATCAGTTTCTATTTTGTGTGAAGGTACAATTTTCTCACTGCCTGATTTCCTAGTATTTGACTTATGTCTGAACTACCCAGCTTTTTTGATCTCTCTAATCCTGACTTTGACTCATTATTTGACTACGCCAATCATCTCTTCGCCTGCCCTAACTCATGGTCTGATCTACATTGCAAAAGTATTCCATCTACTCTGTTCTATGATAACATCCCTTTGGTACTGCATTACTAAAACCTGACCAAGTTTGTCAGCTGCTTATTAACTGAGACTAGGGTAACAGCCTTGGGGTAATCACAGCAAAGGCCACATTCCAGTTGGTGGGGTGAAAGTGTGAAACCTGGGGAACCCCATGTGATGTCACTAGATGCAGCCTCAAGTTAAATCAGTTCTTAGGCACAGCGGATCCACATCCAGTGTGCTGATACTTTGCAACATGACTAGGGATGAAAGTATATGAGTACTCGGATTTGGTGTATATTACTAGTCAAGTACACAGTCAGCTAATAAGTCAGATATTGACTTACAGGGAGGCTACCTTCAAAGAGGTGGTGGATTATTCCATCTCTAATGCTACAATTTTTTTCTATGCAAGGTCTTTTGCCAAAAGTTCATGTTCCTATTTTAATGTTTTGCCCTTTATTGTATGCCCAGAGGGAGTTCTATCTCTAGTCAGATGAATGAGATGGCAATATTGTACATAGGTGGTGGCCGCATGCAGTTATTTAACACAGAGATGGTGAAACTTATCACTATCAACACATTTCTATGTCTCCTGGTATAACAATGGAAAAAGCCCGAACATTTTGTAAAATGTCAAATGAACTCCAAGTGGCTGTTCTGCAAATCTCAACTTAAAAATGTGTCCTGAGGCTGGCTATCATCTCTGCTAAGGCTCTGGTTGAATGAACTCTAATCTGACCCCTGAGCATAAGCTCAGTGAAGAATAACAATGCAAAATGCGTGAAGACAGCTATTTTGACATAGCTCTTCTGTAGATGGATTGATTTAATGTGTTGATGTCTCAGCTCAAAGTAGGTCTCCATGAGCTTAACTTGGATGAAACTAATATCCCGTGAAACAACTGGCACCTATATAGTAAAATTGTCATTTCTGTAAGGAACCTAATAAGGAACCTAATAACTGCAGGCTGTAAGGAAATGAGTTTGCCTTATATAAATCAGCTCATGAAAACCAGCAGGCTGTTATGTTTGGCTGAAATATGAAGTCCTCAGGATTACAGTAGGAACATCCAAGAGATTCACGGTGACATTTGGCATTATATTAAAAAAAAACCCTCTGAAAACGATCATAATAGAAAAATAATGCCTTCACATCAACTGATTTGTGATTTTACATATATTATAATATTCTGCTATGGTTATTATACAGAGGCAGCACTTTCCAAAAGAGATTTTGATGCACCTATTTGATATATTCATACCCAAACTAAAAGAAAAATATACAGAGTTCCCATGGGGTAATGTAGCCCACTGTCTTGGGGTCATATGTGATCTTTCCTTCGCTCCCTCATTCAGTCACTCGCTCATGTCACCTGATCATCAAAAGCATTTCCAGAATCAACCCTTTTCTCATTGTGGAAACAGCAACAACTTTTATTGTTGCCCTGATACATTCCCATCTTGACTACTGTAACTCACTAGTGATTGGTTTTCCCCCTCACTAAACTCTCCCCTCTCTCCCTCTCCAATCCATCTGCAATGCAACAGCCAGGCTTATCTTTCTGTCGCAAACCGATGCCACCATCCTGTGCCAGTCACTACACTAATGCTTCAATCCTGTGCCAGTCACTACACTAATGCTTCAATCCTGTGCCAGTCACTACACTAATGCTTCAATCCTGTGCCAGTCACTACACTAATGCTTCAATCCTGTGCCAGTCACTACACTAATGCTTCCATCCTGTGCCAGTCACCACACTGATACCCATCCACTTCAGAGTATAATTTAGACTCATCACTCTCATTTATAAAGCTTTCCAAAGTGCTGCACTCCCCCCTGCATTTCTTCCCTAATCTCCGTCTGCCACCTTACCCATACTCTAAGTTTTGCTAATGATCTTAAGTAAAGTTCCTCCATAATCTGAGCCTTTCACTCCCCATCCTTCTCCAAGACTTTCCCAAGCTGCACCAGTTCTGTGGAATGCACTACCCCAGACAATAAGGTTAATCCCAACAAGTCCTAACAGCACATCTCTCTAGGGCAGTTATGTGCCATCAATGTAGGCAGACCATACAACTTCTATAGGGTCTATAGGATGAGGGGCCCAAGGCCAAATAGAGAAGGGGGAGGAAGCAGCCCCTTCACTGAAAGAGTAGTGTCTAGACACACTAGACTGTACGTTAAAGAGAGACGTGTTCTGCTGCTGGCCAAACATTCAGAGGGAGCGGAGACACAGGACAGGTGCTAAAAGCTTTAGGCATCACAGAAGGGCCACTTTTACATTGCGGGGCCATATGGGGGAGGTCACTTTTACTTTATGGGGCCACAGAGGGGACACTTTGATTTTGTAGGGCAGTAGAGAGGACACTATTACTATGGGGGTAGTGAGAATTTCTTTGGGGGTAGATATAGGATGGGGAGAGGATACAGAGATGAGTCATGGCTGGGAGAACTCTTCATAGTGGTCTAGGTCAAAATAAAGAACAAAAATGAAAATGGATTTCAGAGAATATGCCACCTGTGATTACTGGATGTAACTACACTGTAATTACTATCACTGTGCAGAGCTGGTATCTGCCCATTATATCATGACTGTACTACAGCTGTCTCACTGTAACTACCCTCGACTTGCTATCTCTAATATATATATATATATATAATTTCTTTTTGGTGGGGGGAGGGGGGCATTTTGGGTTTTGCTATGGGATTCCATGAAATCTATATACATTTTCGCTTTAAGGAGACTTATTACATTCCCTGATCTAACTCTTCTCCATATACCACTCTTCTCCATTCCCCCTTAGACCCTGATCCCATCATCCAGCAGTATCTGCCACACTCCACACATCCTAATTCACATCATATCTATACAAACACAGATACCAACGGGTGACCGTCTTTTACAGCTTTATGTAAAAAGTTGCATATACCCCAAAATGTGACCAATAAATATTATAGATTGGCCTTCAATAATAAAGCCTTAATACAGTCCCATCTAATAAAAAATTTAAAATTACCAGGCTTAGAATTCGGCTGCAGCATTTTCTTTTTTTCATAAAATC